>NC_043701.1:105693554-105725448 GCF_006229205.1 Suricata suricatta
TCCATTCTCTGTGCCCCCTACCCCCCAATTCTCACTCCCTCCCTCAGGACCTGCGTTGACGGACCTGTGGGCTGGGTCACCAGATCAAAGAAAGGATTATTCATGATAACAGAGGGTTGGGAAAATAAGGAATTCATGGGTAAGAAGGGAAGAGTAGCAGATATAAGCAGTAGTCACCACCCCGAGGGCTGAGATAGGGTGTCCCCAGCCTCAGGCTATGATGGTGAAGACCTTGTTAGGGAGGCAGGACCACTGACTAGCCAAGAAGTAGCTATGGTGCTATCCTATGTACCTTGCTGGAAGTCCTCTCTCTGGAACTTTCTGGAATCTACTTTCCAGGGTGCCAGACAAGGAGTATTCTTACCAGAGGCAGTCTGCTAACAGACTTTTTTGAGGGGGTCTTTGGGGAAAGCATTGGCTTCTGGGAGCTGCCGATGCCCAGGTCCTGGAGCAGGAGGGCACGCTGCAGAGGCTTGGTGCTTTAGAAGCCGCCAGCAGGAGCTGGACCCAGGGGGCTGTGTGTCTGACGGAGCCCAGTGCTGCCGAAGTTGCAGCTGCTGAGCCCTAGGCCACCCATCCCCTCTGTAGGAGCTGAGAACTGAAGGAGCCACGTGTGTGGCAGGAGCTGGGTACCGGAGAAGCCATGCATACCATGGAAGCAGGGTCTAGAGAAACCATCCACTTTTCGGGAGGTGGCTGAGAGCGCTCTGGACCCGGGAAGGAAGCCCCCTCCTCCAGCCATGTCTCTCCAGCTTCCTCACTGACAAAACTTAATCTTGTGCCAGTGGGAAAAGGAAGAATATTGAAAGGGTCCAGTTAAGTTTTTGGAGAGCAGGCGATGAGGGATGGAGGTAGTCAGAGTCCTGATCATGGTGGTGCTGATGGTGATGGTAGATGTGTTGGTGTTGGTATCTGTCATGAACGGGTACTGTTCTTAGTGCTTTACGTATTTTAAATCAGTTTTTATTCACAACACAATGAGGTAGATAACTGGCATTACGAGGTACCTGAGACACAGAGGCTAAGTCACTTGCCCACAGTCACACGCTAGTCAGGGGTGGAGCCCAGGTTCAAACATGAGCAGTCAGACTCCAGATCCGCCGGCCAGGCTATCAAGTCACTACCAATCCTTAACATACAGATAATTCTATCAGAAAAGATAAGTACTTGAAAGGGCAGGCAGCCCTTTTGTGATTAAACCTGCTTCCTCGATTTCCCATATTTATAAATTCAGAAATTTTCATTACTTTTAAGATGAAGCACAAATGTACCAGTAAACATTAATTAGAGTAAGGGGAGGTGAAAAAATTGGATACTTGATGTGATGAGAATACTAGAAAATAATATTTTATTTTGAGTATGGTTTGATGGACCATGGGCTCTGTTAGCTGAATGGAAACAGAGGAGGGGAGAGTTCAAATTTCATTGCTATGGGTATGAAAGGATGACATTCAGAAGATGCTGATAAAATGTTACTCACAGCTGGTGGATGGGAAGGGGAAACAAAAAACATGGACACAGTAGATAGGCTTGTAGGCAATGGTGCATTTACCATGTACCAGACACTGTGTTTGGTAGCATGGTCTTCTTTCAAAGAGCCTTTGGTTCATGGCTGAGATGTGACTTCTTTATGCCAAGTAGCAACTAAGTAGCAACCGAGGAGGTCAAGGGACAGTGCCAAGGAAAGGAAGCCCTGAGGTCAGATGAAGAGCTGGCCAGGACGGCTGGAGAAAAGACGACCTTGTCCGTTCAGCACAAGCACTAGGAAAGGCCGGTGACTGAGGGATCCAGACCAATAGGAAGCTGAGGAAAAAGGAGAACACGAGACCAAGAATAATGGGTCTTGTGGTCAGATTATCTAATCCTTGGCCTCCTCTGTACTTTCTAGTTTTGAGACCTTGGGCAAATTATTTAATGTAAGTTTCAGTATTCCTGTTTATAAAAGGAAATAAAATCGTACCCTCATTATTGGGTATTATGCAGATTAAATGAGATACGTAAAGCTTGTTCTCACCTATAATGCACAGACTCAAAAAATGTTTGTTGTTATCATTACTATTTACAACAAATAACATTTTATTAATATAATACTATAATATATAACAATAATATTTACTATTTCTGTATTATTGGAAGAGGCTGAAGAATAGAGTCTTGGGAAGAATAATAATGATTAAACATAAAATGTGTCATGATATGTATGTGCATGTGTGTGTGCGTGTGCGTGTGTGTGTGTGTGTGTGTGTGTGTGTGTAGGTAGAATTTTGTAATAGTTTTCAGTCGAAACCTTTGTTTTTGTAACAGGCAGCATAGGAAAATGTTCAATATTGCACATAGTAATGAATGCCTATTTTGTCTGTTACCATTTTCAACAACTACTGTTGTTTTTGCAATCACAAGAGAAATGTTCCTATATGTGCACAAAAATGGATTAGATCTACCACAAAAAAATCTACCAGGTAAAGATGGCTTTGTGGGTCTCAGGCTGTGTATTTGATATTAGCACATAGTCTCCTAAGTGTTTTGTTTGTTTCAGTATACATTAGGAAACTGTATTTCCAGGTGGAGAAAGAGGCTAAATATTTCTCATGAAATGAGTGAATATCTGGTGTCATCAGAGCATAGATTTGGTCATCAGGATGGAATTCAATCCGAGCTTCACCAGTTAGCTGGCTAGGTAACTGAGCACACATCAGAATCTTTCGAGCTGTGTTCTGAGCTTTAAAGTTCAGATCACCATCATAATCATACTCACCTCGAAGTGAAATTGTACAGTTGAAAGAAATAGTGCATGAAAAGGGTCTGGAACCCTGCCAGGCACAGAGAAGGGGATCCCCATCACTTACCTCACCCAGAATCTTCTAATTTAGCCCTCCCTGTCCCCAGCCTTCCCCCCTTGGGGATCTTGAGTTGCCAGGGGCCAACTTTGGATGAAGCTATCATGTTTATGTGGACCTTGAGGTTGATGGTTCTGGAACATTCAATGAATAGGTAAGGCGATATAGGGGAGCTGGTTTTCAGGGTATGATATAAAGACAGAGAAATCGTATACTCCCTTCTCTACCTACATCCGTCAAGGTCCCTTAGGTTCGTTAAACATTTTATTTTTATTTTTCATGGTAGTTGATATATAATATAATACTAAATTAGTTCCAGGTGTACAACATAGCTATTCAACAATTACGTACACTACAGAATGCTCACCACAGTCAGTGTCTTACAGTGCCAGCGACTGTACTCCCGATGCTACTTTTTGTCCCCATGACTTATTTATTTTACTTATGGAAGTTTATACCTCTCAGTCCCCTCACTGATGTCACCCGTCCCCTCATCTCTCTCCTCTTTGGCAACCACCTGTTCATTCTCTGTATTTATGAGTCTGATTCTCTCTTTGTTGCCGCTGTTCTTTGTTTGTTTCTTTTTTTTTATTCTTTCTTGACAACGTACTTCTGTACTTCTCGCTGCTGTAACGTTTCCACCAGGGGCTGTAGGAATTGATGACATTGTTTCCTTTAGAATGAGCCATAACATCCCTTTGTTCCCAGCGATTGTAAATCCAACATCCTCAAGATTAGATAATTTACCTTCAGTATCAGTAGGAAAGAAACAGAGAAGTAAATATTTGCTACAAAATGTCTTTCTGATGTCTTGAAAATTAGTTAATTTCCTGTATCTGACAAGTCAGTTTCCCACTACATCCGCCTCACATTTAGAGGCTGAAGGAAAAGAATCCCCCACAGCAAGGAGCCTGTCACTTGGGTATCCAGGGGAGATAATGTGGCCATAGTGTAGTGGCATTGAATATGGATAAGGATGTGACAGGCCACGCTAAAAGTTTGGTGTCACATTCAAGTGACTGGGTGAGAGGTGAAAAGGAAACAAAAAATTAATTCCCCCTCTTGGCATCTCACGCAGATTCACTTAGTGGTTGGTCTCTGCTCAGCGGTCTGTCTCCTTTTCTCCTCATTAATAATCATAATCAAATATCCATTATTGGTTTTCGGCAACAGTAATTGCTTCCCCTCCCTTGTTTTCTGGGGCGGCAGGTCTGCTGGTGAGAAGAGGCAGTTGCGCAATCGTTTCTTCCCCTTAAACTCGAAGAAGCCAGGGGTGCCCTGCGGATATTGATGTCAGCCGGTTTTGCTCTCTGGTGAAGTGAAAGAAGGAAATCATTTTATTGTGCTATTTTTAGACTTCAATTTGGATTTCAGCCTTTATGATACTTTGTGTACCCGGGATGGAGCTGTTGATGCACAATTCAGCTGCGAGACACCCAGCTTTCTACCGCCCCTGATAGACTTCCTTTCCCAAACCAGACCTCAGCGCCACGCAGTCGCGTTGTCCCCCTGGGTGGCCGCAGGCCCAGCCAGACCCCGAGGGCTGAGATGTGCTATGTATCCACAGCGTTTGCCCTGGGACCGTGCTGCCGGCAGCCACCAAGTCTTCTACTTGCCTGTGAAGGTTTAATCTGGTCTTTCATATGCAGAACTATTCAGGGGTGCACAGACTCTCTGTAAACACAGTGAGTTCACCTGCCCATCCTTGCTTTTCCAGCCAGTTTCTCAGAGGTGGCAGGTGAAAGCCAGAACAAGGGAAGACCCTTTGCTGGATTTAGTTCTGAACAAACAAGAAGGGCTCAGACAACCGGGGTCTCCCAGTTACCTTTTTTGCAGCGGGGATGGGAAGCAGTCTCATAGCTCCTCTGTTCCGTAATGAACTCATCCTCAACTCCAGAGGGATCTTAAAAAGTACCAGCAATACCTGCCTCAGCTTGTCTTGCGTCTTGTGTATCTTGTCACATGTGCTAAAATTCACACCCGTTTGTGTCACACTGAATTCTGTGGGGGCATGCGACTTGGGGACGCAGCTCGGTCCTGGCCAGTGGAAGTTCGGGCTGCGGACCAGCAGTGTGGACATCAGCTGGATGTGGTTAGAGCACAGAGCCTCCTGTGCTGCCCTGGCTTAGGAGCCAGAACCCACGTTGTCACAAGATTCTTTTCTTATTTTGAAATCACAAGGCTTTTTTAGAGTCGCGACAAAACTGTAGAACCTATTCACATAAAAGTGCACCTAAGTGTAACATCTTGCATCTAATTTCAATAAGTTCAGGTTCAATGAACTTCAGTAAGACCCTTTACTCAGGAGAATCGGAGGGCGTGCCGGGTGGAGACCCTGAATGCTGTGTAGCTCCCCCACCCCCTGCCCTGCCGCCCCTTCGCTGCTGTATGGAGTCAGCCTTCACTTTGATGCCTGAACTTGTACATCTAAGGGGACAGTCACCTGTCAGCCTCTCTGGTCCCTGTCTTCCCTGCGGCTCTCATTTATGGTCCTTGCTGTCCTGTTCTTGCTTGGTTACTTTCCTTTCACTCTCTCTTTCCTCAACTTAGGGACAGGGACTGCATGTTTTAGGATGACTGTGTGGTGAGGGCCGCTAGTGGAATGCTATCACTGCCAAGGTTCTGCCCCACTTATGCCAGGCTCTGGAAAGTTCCTGAAGGGACCAGGTTCTCCTGCTCTTTCTGCCCAGGGCAAACCCATCCTACAGATCCTATTGGAAGCCCATCCCCAGTCCTCCCTTGGGCTTTGATTTCCCCCGATGATGGCCGAAGGAAACATAAGGCAGACAGAATCAAACCCTGGGAGAAATCTGTTCACTCACTGACCCGTTTGTGTAGGCTGTGCTCTGACCTTGAAGAGTTCTTGCCTTGGGAGGGAGAGAAAACATGTGGGTGGTTACAACATAGACACATGTCCAAACAGAGGTGTGGACAGGACGCCACGACTCATCCCAAGGGAGGGGTAACCAGCTTTGTCCAAGAGGAGGGAGGATGAACTCCAAGGAGATGATTGGGGTTCACGGGATGAGAGGGACAGCCCGGAGACTGGGGCTGCGGGATGGATCACAGTCAGAAACCAGGAAGACCAAGTTGAGGAAGTCCATGATCGGAAGTGAGAAAGCAGGGAGCCATAGCAGTTCGCTCATAGCTGCTGTGTGCTGTGGGACAGGTCCAGCCTGGTGTCCTCTCTGTTCCACAGTCCTACCTTGATGGAGGAGGAAGCACGCGCAGCAAGGTTAAGGAACTTGCCTAAGGATGCACAGTTGCATGTGGTAAAGCTGGGCTTTGAACCTGCTCAAAGGCTCCTGCACTGGTCCCCATGCAGAGAACACCCCTTTACCTGGAGGAGAGGGCCTGCAGCACCCCCCAGTCCCACGGAGGCTCACTGTGCCCCGTGCAGAAATCCTGGGGAGGGGGCGGGGTGGAAATCGGGGGCAAGACTGCTTGGGGGGAAAGACAGACATGGTTGGTGGGCACTGCTCCTTATGTCGCATTCCTCTTCCTGCGCTGCCACCTGTGCACCCCAGCTGTCAGCTGGAGCTCTAGTTTCTCTCCTGCCCTTGGCTTCTCGCAACTGGGGCCTGAGTATCACTTGTGCGAAGCCGCCCCTGAGCTCCCTGAGCCGGAGGGAGACGTTGATCAGTCCTGTCTTGGTTTTTGGGCGCAAGCTCAGCCTGCAGACACACCCCGACCAAGCTGAAGATGGCTCTCGGGGATCCTGTGTTCAAAGTCGAAACTAGGCTCTGTCCCTGTAGGCAGGCTGTTTGCCGTCTCCTGAGCCACAGCTGCTGTCTGTCTGGAGGGAACGTTGCCATCTCCCCACCAGTCGGTAGGCAACACCGGATGCCAGAAAGCGTATCTAAGATGTTGCAAATAACAGGACTCCACGGTGGTGTCGGCCCGGCTCCAGGCCCTGCCGTCTGCACCGGGCTGTCCTCTCGCTGCCCAAGCCGCTTTTACTGTTCGTCTGGGACACCCAATAGTTTGGGGACATTTGTGTATTTGCTTTTCCCGACAGCCAGATGCATGTGTCTGCCTAGCTGTGTGGACTCCTCCTCCCTCCTTAACGCTTGGCCTGCACATTCGTCAGATCAAATACTTGGGGCGCGGGATCTCGGCCGGATCCGTCCTCAGTCCGCTATGCTGACATCTGTGTCCCGGCTCTCTTTGGAAAGTGGCTGTTCTGAGAGGCAGGAAGGACCATCTATTTCACCTACAGGGCCAGCTCTGGTCTGGCCAGCCCCTTTCACTCGAGTTAAGCTACTGGAATGGGCCTGAGAGAAAAGCCAAGAGGTGATTTGCAAGCCACGCTCTCTCTCTTTCTCTCTCTCTCTCTCTCTGGTCTTGCTCCTGTTTCTCTCTACAATTCCTTGGCCACCCTCCATGGGGGCATGTGCTTCCATTTATCCTGTCGTTCTCAGGACTGAATGCAGCCCTTGTATTTCTGAGGAACTCTGATTAGGAAGCCACTTCCCTGACTTCCAGCCTGCGCTAATCAAAACATGGGCCCGCAAAGCATGACAAGGACTTTGCAAAGTGAGGGGCTGGGGGGATGTTTAGCATCGAGGTAAAGGACTGTGCAAAATTTGGCAAAATGGCAAAAGGGAAAGAAGTGGATACTTAAAAAAAATTTTTAATTCATTTCTTCTTATAGAAGTAAAGGATGCATGTGGTTTCTTTGAAAGGAGAAAAAAGAGAAATACAACAGAAAGGGGTAAAATATAAAGTCAAAACCCTTGGTCCCTCCCACAACCATGAGGAAACAAATATATCCCTCCAGAAATACCTCACTCACACATAGGCCTGTGTGGGTATATATGGTTGCTAGTTTGCTACTTTTAAAATACTCAGGGAGCCTAGGTGGCTCAGTCAGTTAAGCATCTGACTGTGGCTCAGGTCATGATCTCATGGTTCGTAGGTTCGAGCCCCTCATTGGGTTCTGTGCCAGAGCCTATTTCCGATTCTCTGTCTCCCTCTCTCTCTTCCCCTCACCTGCTCATGCTCTGTCTCTCTCTGTCTCAAAAATAAATAAGCTATTTAAAAAAACTCAAATGAGAGGCACCTGGATGGCTCAATCGGTTGAACATCTGACTTGGGCTCAGGTATTTTCTTGCTGTTCATGGGTTCAAGCCCCCTGTCGGTCTCTGTGCTGACAGCTCAGAGCCTGGAGCTTACTTCAGATTCTGTGTCTCCCTCTCTCTCTGCTCCTCCCCTGCTCGTGCTTTGTCTCTCTCTCACTGAAAAATAAAGCATTAAGAAAAAAAGTTAAAAATAAATAAATAATTTGAATGTGATCACAACAGAATAGTATTTATTCTGTACTTTATTTCTTTCACTCAATTTTCCTTGGAAATCTTTCCATTTTAAAAGATGCGGTCTAACCTTATGTTGTAAAGGGTTGCATGGTGAGTAACAATAAATGTGGTTGATTCTAGTTTTCTCCATCTGGTTTCGTTATTTCTCTTGATGCTCTTACTGTTCTCCTTCGCGTCTCTCTTGTTTGAATATATTTGTAAGGTAAATTCATAGAGGTGAAACAGCTACTTCAAAGCCCAGGTGCACTTCTAATTTTGTCAAATATTGCCAAATTATTTTCCTTACAAAAGTGTGCTGATTTGTCCCCCCGCCCCGGAAAGAGTGAATGATATCACTTTGAGACTTTCATTTCCCAGACTGCACGTCTCTTCCTTGAACGTGGCCAGCCATCTGTTTATATGGTTATTGGCCACTTGCATTTCTCTTCTGTTACTTTTTCCTGTTTTCTCATGAGATGTTTGTTTTTTCTCTTATCAATTTTCAAAACTCTTTGAAGGTTAAAGAATTTGACTCTTGTTTGGTTTTTTAAAGTTTATTTATTTATTTAGAGAGACAGAGCATGCATGAGCAGGGGAGGGTCAGAGAGAGAGAGGAGAGAGAGAGAGACAGACAGAATCCCAAGCACGCTCTGTGCTGTTAGTACAGAGCCCAACATGGGGTTTGAACTTATGAACTGTGAGATCCTGACCTAAGCCAAAATGAAGAGACAGACACTTAACTGACTGAGCCACCAGGCGCCCCATGAATTTGACTCTTGGTCTATGCGGCACATGTTAGAAATATTTTTTCCTGATAGGCCATTTATATTTTGACTTTCACTTATGCATTGTTGCCAGAAGCTGAAATAGATGATTCCAGACTGATCACATTATTTCTTTTTTCCTTTCTGACTTCCAGGTTTTATTTCTTGCCTAGAAAGTCTTTCCCCACTTCAACATTCTAGTCAAATAATCTAAAATTTCCATTTAGTCATTGCACAGAGTAGTAGAAGCCAATACTGTTTGGGCAAAGTCTAGTGGCATATTGAGACCCTACCCTGAGACTTTAATTTTTAATGTGGTCAATCCACTGGGATTGCTTATCAGGAAAACTTTTCTTCTATTAACCTTTACTGGGATGGATTTTTAAAAAACTTAATTGTTTTCTTTGCTTCAAATTGGAGGAGTCCTTTAAATGCAACTTCCCTGAACGTTCATTCAGTCAATTAAGTACTTACTGAGTTCCTGTTATGGTTACTATCTTGCTAGGCTATATGCTTCATAGAAAAAAAAATAAGTCTGAAATATTCTCAAACCACATCAAGTATATACAGTAGAAAAAGGTATCTGCACACACAACCCAGACGTCAAGGCATAGTGTAATAACGGCCTGAAGAGTGCTGAAAGATGCCATTGTGGGTTCAGAGAAAAGAGGCATTCCATGTGGTGTGGGGATTGGGAAGTGCTCTTTATTGAAGCGACACTTGAGATGGGTCTTGATGAACTGGTCGGCTTTTAATGGGTGATGATTTTGGAGAAAGGCATGAGGAATAATTATCTGTAATTTGAAACTTGTGCATTTATCCGGGGAAGAGAAAGTGGTCCACTTTGCTGACATCTGTGAATGCCCAGAAGAACAACAGGAGAGGAGTCCGGGGCAGGCCTGAGGTCATCTTGGGAAAGAGCTTGCAGGACTTTACTTTCTGTTTATAGCAAGCCACAGGAGCCACTAAGTTTCTAGAGCAATCGCGGAAGGGACAGATTGAAAGGATGAAATATTTGAAGGCAGCAAAGCTCATCATTCATTGCAACTTTGCTGGGGGTGAAGAAATGAAATGCTTACTTTGGGGTAGCGGTTGTAAAGGGGAAAAATGGACCCGAACAATATTCTCAAAGTACAGTGTATGGTTGGATTTGGGAGTTGAAGGAAAGACGCACATTAAAAGCGACCATGATTTCTGGCCTTTATTCAGTTGACTCTTCTAACACGTGAGTGCCCAGTGTGCATTACACTCTGTGAGCCAGGAGAAGCAGTCGCCATGACAGACAACATTCCCGCTCTCAAGGGATGGAGTTCCAATGAGGCGAGAGCACGAACAAGCCAGGCTGAGGCAAGAATAGAGACTGTGGATGGAAACAGAGAAATTAAGAGGAAGGGGGGGCAGTTGATGAGGCTCCCTGATGACTTTGACGTCAGGCCTTAAAAGGGAGTGTTCAGTGCTTGTTCCAGATAATTATCTGTCTAATTATTTCTGGTGGCATTCTCTTTCCTTCTTCCAACCTGGTGTTTGCCACGGGGTGATGCAGGGGTAGAAAATAACTCATTACTCAGAGTTTTAAATAGACTGCAAAGGTGGACCGACCTCTGGGATCCATGGCTGTCTGGCTCAGCCACCACGGGAAAAGGAGGCTGATCAGGGTGGTGATCAGGACACCTCTTTGATTTCTGAAGATGCCTTAATTTTCTCACCTGGTGAAACAGAGGTCTGCCCCAGCACATGTTTCTTTTTTCACCATTTTGTGGGGCATAGCTCAGCTAGGGCTCAGCTAGGCCGTTCTCCCTTGGGATTGTGATGTGAGGTTGAGTTTCCGGGTCCATCAGCTCAGCTGAGCTAGGGAGGCAAGATGGCTCACTCACATGGCTGGCAGCTGACAGCGACATCAGCCAAGATCGTACCTGAAGCTGTTGACCAAGAGACTGTGCATAACCTCTCCAGCATGACGATTTCAGAATGGATAGACTTCTAGCGTGGCGTGGGGTGGGCCTCAGAGCAGCGGTCCCACAACATCTGGTGAAGGTCTGCCGGGCCTTTTCTGACCTAGCCGTAGAAGCTGTGTGGCATCACTCCCTCGATGATCGTTGATGATGAGAAAATACAGCCAGACCAGGTTCTAAAGGGGAGGACGTAGACTTTACCTCTTGACTATAGGAATGCCAAAGAATTTGAATTATGTTTTAGAACTTACACAATGTAGCAGTAATATCTACTTCTGAAGGTTGTTTTCAGGATTAACAATTCTTAGGACAGCTCCTAATCCATAAGTGTTAATGACAGTGATGATCATGGTAGTGGCAATGATGGGGACGATGATGATGGTGATGAGTAACTCCATTATCCTTCTGAAAACTAGCTTTGTTTATCACTGGATCATTGAATCTTGTGTGGAGTTACTCATTGGTCTCAACCCGTCTATATTTTTAACATTGCAATAGAAGAATCATAAACTAATATTGACCACAATAGTCACATCTTGGCCACCGTGTACCCTGTACATTTTCAAGTAATTTTCATTTTATTAGTCTCCTACTCTTCAAGATTTGAGAAGATATGTACTTTTTTCTGTTACTGCTCATCTTTTAGATATTGTATGTATCATTTGTAGCTTCCTATTAATAATCTATCCTGTGAGATAGACATAAGAGAAATTATTATATTACAAATGTAGAAGTTCAAATTGAGATAAAGTATTTCCCAAAGGTCACGAAACCTTTGTAGTGGTGGCTAAACTCCCATCAAAGTCATTTGACTTTGGTTGAATCAGCTTTATGGTTGGTCATAATTAATAGGAACACCGACTCTAAGCGGCTTAAACAAGAATTGGATGGACAGCTGGGTTGATTGATTCAGCAACTCAGACTTGTCATCAAAAATCAGATTTTTTCCATTTCTCTTTTTAGCCATGTTCTTTTATAATGCATTGGCTTTGTTGACAGGCTGCCTCCATTAGGGTCATTAGACAGGTTAGGGTGGTTTTTTTGTTCATTGCTACTGGGAAAGAGAATAAAATCTACTCTCCACCTGCCAACATCCCAGCACGGACCACAAAACATGGCTCAGTTATCTGTGTGTCCAACCTCTGGACTTGCCTGGTAGAATATCATAGGTTGATTACTCTCAACTAACCACAGTCTACCTGAAGAGCTAGGGAGGAATTACCATCCAAAATGTCCTAAGCATTGGGAAGGTTGGGGGGGTTGATTACCTGAAAAGATGAGAAGAGGAAATGATGTTGGCTCAGCAAACAACTGTGTCGACAACAGTTTCCTAGACAGACTTTCGTATACTCTGTTTCCTTTGTTATATTTTCAGTGGCATTTTGGGAAGAAGGCTAAAATGTTTAAAGGTCTTCATCAGTGAAGAATTATGTCAGTTTTCTTTTCCTGACAAAGGAAAACAATTTAAATATTTCTAGTAACAACCAATATATTTAAAATTAGAGATTAAGTCATTGTTGCCCAGTGAAAAGATTTCAGAAGTATGGGGCCTGTCAGTGTTTAAATAATTCATGGTGATAGTATAGTACCATTGGCCATTCACGTATTGGTTTGATATTTTATTCCATTGTGGTTCTGTAAAAAGACCCAATTATCTTTAAAGTGTCCAAAGAATTTGGTAAAATGCTAATACCCTTTAAGTAAAAACATTAATAAGTAAGAAAGAAAGTTCGGTGCCAAGAGCTGAAACTCCTGATGTCTGTATTAGAATTCAGTATTTCCGTTCTGAAAAGGGGTAGCAGCTAACCTGCAAACTTCCTGTTACTTTGCTCTTACCATCATTCCCCATAAATAACATACACATGTCTCAGTTCCATATGGTTCCAAGCCATGATCAGATGATCTCTGAGGCCTCATTTTACTTCTAACTGGCAGGAATACCAGAAATAATGAATTTCAATTCTCTATTCAAGAACTTTCCCCCCAATACTGAAATTGTATCTTTAAATTGCCTCATTACTGGATGTAAAACATCACCAAAGCTCTCACATAGCTCAAGTGGCTGTGAGTCATTCATTTAAGGGATTATTATTAATGGCCTAAGCATCTCAAGACTTTGAAATCAGCCATTACTCTCTTTAGCGCAAATGAATTCCATAAAACGGCATTTTAAAAATCTAAAGCTTGATGAAATTATTACATGGGCTATCATAAAAGCACTGCAATTTTATATCTACATGATTTACTCACCATTCAGGGTGAGTCTCTAAAACTGACTTGTAGACTTTGAGACTTTGAGGTGTGCATTCTAGGAGATATTTTAGGACAAGCCCACTTTCACTCAAAAGTACACAAATTTATTTTTCGAATTGCAAACCGACATGAACTTACAGTCCTTAAATTGCTGTGATATAGAAAAGTGTTGACAGAAGCAGCAAACTTTTTTCCTTAGTTACGAGACCTGGGCTGCTGGATCTTTCCCTTGAATCTGGCCCTGGCCTCACCGTTAGAAGCCAGGGAGATACTGATGGCTCTGTCAGGTGAATAATAAAAATAACTCAAGGTGATTTGGTCCCCAGATAGGGAAGAAACAGGTAAAGTGGAAGAGAGGTTTTAGGCATGCCCTTTTCTTCCTCTCTCATTGCCTGGGAAGCCCCGGGCCTACCCTGTTGCTTCTGCAAACAGACAAGCACCTGTCAGCTGGTGAGGCAGGGAGAACGAACTAGAAAACAAGCCTCACAGAAGCACTGCTATGGGAGGGCATCAAATAGCTTGGATCTTGAACGTTCCCCTAGCCCTCCCTGTTCCCTGAGGGGTGGGTAATGACAATTGAGGGACTCCGGAGGAATAACCATCTTGCGGGAGCACAGATGGTTATGCCAGAAGCACTCTTCCTGAGATGGTGCCCCACCCATGCACCCACTATCAGGATGGGCACCAATTAGGGCTTTGACATTACCCCTTCTACAAGGACTCATTGCCAACCAGGGTAGTTAATATGTCTAAGGAAACCTGAACTTACATGGAAAATAAGTGAAACTTCTTAGGAGGGTAGGTAACTGTTTTAAAGGAACAACAGGTTTACTTATGCCTGACAAAGCATAATTAGACACTACAATATGATCAGTAAACATATTAAGTATTTCCCACAGGTAAGAGAGGATATTGGAGACATGAAGTATAAGAAGAAGTCAGAAAGAAACCCAAATGGAAATGTGGGGAAAGCAAACTATAAAAATTTAAAAGAAAAATCTAAGCATATGGGATGAACAGCCTAAAGAATTCAGCTGAAGAACCAACTAGTGAGCCAGAAGCTACCAGAAGGTATTTGGAGGAACAGAAAGAAAGAAGGAAAAATATTAAAGATAAGCAATATGCAATAGAATTATTTGATCAGCGTTCATATGAAAGGAATCCCAGAAGGAAAGAAAACAATAGAGGAGAGGGAGGAAGTATTTGAGAGACCAATGACTGAAAGTTTCCCAGAAGAAGGAAAAGATATAAGATTTTAGGCAGGGGCATAATAGAATACAAAACAGGACCGAAAAGGGTGAGAGGGGGAACATTAACAGGTTGTAGTTAAAATTCATAAATAACAAAGAGAAGGAGAAAACTCTAGGAGAAAATCATCAGACATTTCAAACATAGCATAGTCTGCAATAAGCCTATGGAATAATAATTTCGGAGTGTTGAATCCAAACTATTGAGCTATATTATCATTTAGTGTTTAAGTGTGAAACAAAGATGTTCTCAGACCTGGAGGTCCTTAAAAGGTTTCCCATAGCTGATATTCTTTGAAACATTCTTAGATCAAGTATATTAACAATATGAAAAATAAGTCCAGTATGAGATATGTGAAAGAGGACATGAAAAAACCTTAGTAAATTTTACTGTAGATGAAATAGAAAAGTTACGAGAAAACAAAAACGTGTCTTAGTAAAATTCTAGAATGAAAATACCCTCAATATATATACAAATATATCACGTTGGAGGTGGAATGGTGGCAGAATGAAAGCGAATTGATAGTAGGCTAAGGTGTGGCCCAGGTGTGCTCATTCTGCTGCATCTAATGGGATTTCCTCGGACAACACAAGTGAGAATGCATCAGCAGCACAGGGGGTGCCCTGCTAATGATAGGCACCCAGGGGGGTGCTCCTTTCCTGCTGGCCTGAGACTCCCTTTCGCTCCTGGAGACATGCAGTGGCCTGGCCTGGGGAAGCTCCTTGTCTCTCAGGCAGTTCATCTGGGAGCAGTGGGTGCCCTACTGGGAGCAGATATCTTAAGCAGATAAAACGAAAACAAAACAGCTTTCCCTAAGAAAATGACAGATTCACTGCAAAGTCTCTTAAAATTAAAATGTAATTGGAACCATCACTCATAAATGCAGAACAGCACCTGTGTGATAAACCTAACATGATTATTGCCTTCTAAAATAAAACATTTAAATAGGACTCAGAATCTCATAACATAATGACCAAAATTTTCAGGATGTAGTTGAGAATCCTTCATAATAATAAAAACAGAGGAAATCACAGTGTGAATATGAAAAAAACAATTACTTGATGTCAACATGGAGATGAATCAGATGTTGGGATCATGTGACAACGATTTTTTTTTGAAGCAGCCATCATAAAAATGTTTCTATAAGCAATTGCAAATTCTAAAGAAGAAAATGTTGGCAAAGAGCAGTTATATAAAAGGAATTGAGTGGAGAGTTTAGAACTGAAAATACAAAAACAGAAATAAAAATCTCACTCAAAAAACTCAATAGTTGAGTAGAGATGATAGAGGATAGAATCAATGAACTTGAGAAAGGATTGATTGAGTTAACCCAATATGTACAAAAGAAAATAGAAAAAAAAAATGACCAAAGTCTAAGAGACCTGGGGCATGATAACAAAAATCCCAACACATTATCATTGGGTCCAAGAAGGAGAAGAGTAGGCTAAAAGATTATTTGAAGAAATGATGGCTAAATACTTCCAAAATTTGGTGAAAGACACAAATCTACAGATTCAAGAACTAAGAAAATTTCCCCCATAGAATAAATCCACACACACAAAAAAAAACCACATCAGAATTATAAGACCAAGAAATAACCTTGAAGCAGCCAGACAGAAATGATATATTATCTATAGAGGAACATCAATTTGAATAATGGTGGATTTCTGACCCAAAGCCATAAAAGCCAGAAAGAAGTCGCACGTTTTTCAAAGGATGTAAGAAAACAATCAACCCCAAATTCTATATGCACAGGCCAATAAAATAATGAACTTTCACCTAAATCTCATATTTTATATAAAAATTAACTTAGAATGGATCATGGATTTAAATGTAAAATATAAAGTATAGAACTTTTAGGAAAATATAGGAGTAAGTATTGGGCTAGATTTCTAAGACTTGACCCTAAAAGCATGATTCATTAAAGGAAACATTGATAAATTGGACTTCATTCAAATCCCATGTGAAGAGGATGAAAAAGCAAGCTACAGACAGAGAAAATATTTGCAAACCACATATCTGACAAAAGACTAGTGTCTAGAATAAAGGATGAATATATGTTTAAAATTGAATGGTAAAAAAATCAATACAGGTAGAAAATAGGCAAACGACATGAACAGAAACCTCATTGAAGAGGGTGTATGGATGGCAGATAAGTACTTGAAAAGATACTTAACATCCTTACACCTGAGAAGGATGCCTCTTAAAAGTGAGCTATCACTATATAACTATTGGAAAAAACAGCAATAACCCCAAATATTAGTGATTGTACCAAGAAACTAGATCACTTACACATTGCAGATGAAATTGTAAAATGGTATGGTCCCACTGGAAAATAATTTGGCAGATCTTTAAAAGCTAAATATGTTATTACCATACAATGCAGCAATTGGAATCTTGGACAGCATAGAACAGGGGAGTATGATTATAAAATGTGACCCAAGGATCCTTGTGGCTGTGTAACTGTTCTGTATCTTGGATATGGTGGTGGATACATGAACTTACACAAGTGATAACATTGTAGAGAACTATAGACACATTCAGCACCCACCACACACACACACACACACACACACACAGAAGAGGAAGACTGAACAAGAGCAGTGGATTGTACCAATGTCTGCTCCCTGGTTGTGATATTACTACAGTTTTGCAAAATGTTACCCTTGCAGGAAACTTGGTAAAGAGACCCTGGGATCTATCTGTATTCTTTCTCACAACTGTATGTGAATTAAATAAAAAGAAAAAGGAAGGTAGGAAAAAAGAAATAAAAGATATAAAACTTGTTAAAAATTAATAATCTTGGTTGTAATAAATAAGAAAAATAGCAACAATTAATTACAGTACTTGTGAATATGTGGTTTAAAGGCACCACTCCCAAAGATAAAATCTCAGAATGGATTTTTAGAAAATTCAACAAAATGTTTTGTGCTGGATTCATTTTTGAAAAAAAATAATATACATAAATGTTGAAAATAAAGGATGGTATATATCTAAGCTGGGAAAATTGAAGTATAAGTATGTTTGAGTAACAATTATAGTATTAGACAAAATAGATTCTAAGGCCAAAATATCTTACTAACACAGAAGATCAACATAAACCAAAAAGTATGATTGGAACATATATGGCCAACATCATAATCCAAAAATACATAAACCGGAGCACCTGGGTGGCTCAGCACCTTGGTTAAGCCTCTGACTTCTGCTCAGGTCATGATCTCACAGTTCCTGAGTTCGAGCCCTGCATCAGGCTCTGTGCTGACAGCTCAGAGCCTGGAGCCTGCTTCGGATTCTGTGTCTCCCTCTCTCTCTCTGCCCCATACCCACTTGCTCTCTAGCTCTCAAAAATGAGTAAATGTTAAAAAATTTTAAAAACAAAGAAAATCCCCAATACAGAACTATGGGAAGAAATAAATGAATCAAGAATTATAAAAAAATTTAATTGTAGGAAATGTAAAACGCTCATCTCAGAAACTGATAGATGAAACAGGTAAAAAAAAAAAAAAACAAACCAAATATAAAAAAAATGTTAATAATGTAATATGCCTTAGCTTTACATCAGAACACAGAGCACTCATTTCTTCTGGATACATGTGGGACAGTTACAAAGAATAATCAAGTACTAGTTGGTAGAGGGAGCCTCAATTTTATAAAGTTTATTCTTGACCATAACGCAATACAATTAGATATTAACCTAACAAAAAAGAGAGTTGAAAAAATCTTTTCTATCTAGAAATTGAAAAGCATACTATTAAATGGTCGTTAAGTTAAAAGGTAATCATGAGGAAAGACAACGAAAACACTAAATATAAAGTTTGTGGGACAATAATGTTGTAAATTCTCAAATGACATCTGATGCAATTACAGGAAAATATTAAAAATCAATAAGTTTGGCAGTAGATATAAAGATGTCTGTTAAATTATTTCCCATATTTCTCTGTATATTTAAAATGTTTAATAATTTTCAAACTTAAACATGCATTAGTCATGGTTAAAGTATAACTCAGACAAAACTTTAGAGCATTAAATGTAATTATCAGAAAATTAAAATGGCAAGAGAAGAAAATAAAGAATGTAAAGAAACCTACAAGTTAAGCTTTAAAAAAGGATGCTAATAAAAAGATGATAAATCCAAAGAAATGAGAAAAAGGAAATAGAAAGATAAGATCAGAAATCAAGGAACTAGAGAACAAAAATCAATAACAGAGATTAACAAAGAAAGGGTGTTTCTTTGAAAAGATTAATAAGATAGCAAACCTCTGATAAGACTAAACAAGATAAATCAGAAGAGTAAATAAATAAAACACAATGAAAAGGAGAATTGTCTTTACAGGTGAACACAAGTTGTTCTAAAAATAATTTTTGGAATTATGAGCAAACATAATGCATATGAAATCCATTAGGAAATGGATTGATTTCTATAAGATAACGGGTCAAATAAGACCCAAGAAGAAATTAAAAATTTAAGCAGACTATAAAAATAAAGATATTGACGTGGTAATAAAATATCTCCTTTGATAAAAGCCTTAGAAATAGCACGGTAAACCTAAGAAAGGAATAAACGGGCAATAGATATGAAAGGCAAAGTCACACAGGAGAAGACCTGAGTGGCTATGAACCAGACGCAGTGGTCAGATGCACCCTTAACAAGGTGCCATTTTATACCTGTCAGACTGGCTGCAATAGGCTAGAGAATGAATCTAGCATGCATAACAGGATAATCGATTCTTCTGTGCATGAGACTCCATTCCGACTCTTGTTCCTAGGACATGGCTCAGAAAATTTGTCTTCTCTCTTTTTCTCTTTTCATTATCTTATTATTTTATTGTATAGTTTTTAAATTTTATTTTGAGAGAGAGTGCATGCACGGGAGGGGCAGAGAGACACACAGAGAGAGAATCCCAAGCAGGCTTCCCCACTGTAAGTGCGGAGCCCGATGTGGGGCTCGAACTCATGAACCATGAGATCATGACCTGAGCTAAAATCAAGAGTCAGATGCTTAACCAACTGAACCACCTGGGCGCCCCTCTTTTTATTATTTCAGACTGACATTTTACCAGAAAGCACACACATTGTGAATGTACCCTTGGTGAATTTTCACAAAAGGAACACTCGTGTAAACCACCACCACTGAAAAATAAAACACTGTTGCCACACCAGCAGACCTCCTTGTGCCTCTCACTGTCATCAACCCCCTCCTCCCCAAAGTAGCCACTGTCCTCATTTCTAACACCATGGATTAGTTTGGCATAGTTCCAAGTACACAATAAATGCAGTCATAGTGCCTCCTCTTGGTCTTCTTTTTGCCCAGCCTTGTGTTTATGAGATCACCATACTGTTGCCGGTTGTGGTAATTTGTTTATCTTCTTTGCGGTATGATATTCCAATAAATGGACACCACACGATTGGTCCATTCTTCTGTTGACAGATGTTTGTTTTCTCTCCCAGGTTTTGGCTGTTACAAACAATGTTGTATGATCAATGTATACAGTTGGTCTTCATTGTTTCTGGATTCTGTGAATTTGCCTACTCACTAAAATTTATTAGTAACCCTGAACTCAATACCCACAGTGCTTTCTCTGTCATTCATAGCCATACACAGAGTGGTGAAAACTTTGAGTCATCTGATGTGTGTGTCCTCAGCTGAGGTCAAACAAGGCAACGCTCTGCCTTCTCAGTGTCATTATCATGGTCCACTTAGTGTCTACTTAGTGTCGTGGATTTTGCATTTTTGTACTTTCTTTTGGAGATTTCACTATTTAAAATGATGCCCAGGGTGCCTGCATGGCTCAGTTGGTTGAGCCTCTGACTCTTGATTTTGGCTCAGGTCGTGGATCCCAGGGTCGTGGGATTGAGCTGCGCATCAAGCCGTGTGCTGTGCATTTGCCACTCGCTGTTTCTCCCTCTGCCCCTCTCCCCTGCTTGCACTCTCTCTCTCTTTAAAATAGAAAATAAAATAAAATTATGCCTTCAGTGCTGAGGTGCTGTCTAGCTCTCCTAAGGGCAAGAAGGCTGGGATGTGCTGTATGGAGAAAATCACATGTGTTCAGGCATGAGTTATAGTATCCATGAGCTCAGTGTCAGTGAATCAACAACACATTCTAAATAAGGTGCCTTCCAACAGAAACACATATAACAAAGTGTTATATATTGATTGGTTGATGAAAGTGCTTTGACCAGAGGCTGGCCAGAGCTTAACCCTGAATTTCCCTGGGGAGCATCTGTTCAGTACTGGCTAGGTCAGCGGTTGTGGCGACTTTATGGAACATTATCCCTATGCAAGTGAGAATTGACAATGTATGCATTTCACTGAGTACATACCTAGGAGTTGCATTGCTAGGTCTTAATGACTGACATATGTTCTACATCAATACATCCATCAAAGAGATTTTAAAGACATTGCCTTCATGTTCATGCCCAGCATCAGTATATGAGAATACTAACAGCCGTAGCTTTTCTGACCCTTGGTATTGTTGGACTTTCAAATTGCAGTCATCTTGTTGATGTGTAGTGTATCACATGGTGGTTTAATATGCATTTTCCTGATGATTAGTAGTGTTGAGCATCCTTTCATCAGTTACTTGCTGGCCATCTAGAAGTCTTTTGTGAAGTGCCTGTTTTAGTCTTCGCCCTTTTTAAAAAGTGGGTTGTCAGAGCACTTGGCTCAGTCAGTCAAGTGTCCAACTTCAGCTCTTGTGGTCCATGGGTTTGAGCCCTGCGTCAGGCTCTGTGCTGACAGCTCAGAGCCTGGAGCCTGCTTTGGATTCTGTGCCTCCCCTCTGTTCTCTCTCTCTGCCCCTCCCCTGCTTATGCACTCTCTCTAAAAAATAAACATCAAAAATTAATTAATTAATTAACAATATTAAATAAAATGTGGGTTGCCTGTCTCTTATTGACTTGTAGGAGTCGGGTTATATTCTCAAATAAGTCCTTTGTTGGTTACATTTATTACAAATAATTTCTCCTATTCTGTGGCTTATAATTTCATTCTTTCAGTGGTGTTTTTTGATGAATGTATAGGTTCATGATATAAATGAAGTCAAACTTATCATTTGTTTTCTTCATGGATTGTCCTTTTTATATCTCATTTGAGAGATCTTTGCTTACCATGAAGTCATAAAGATGGTATCCTACATTATCTTCTGGAAGTTTTGACGTTTTTCTTTTTTTTACTGTTTATTTTATTATTATTATTATTTTTAATGTTTTATTTATTTTTGATACAGAGAGAGACAGAGCATGAGAAGGGGAGGGGCAGAGAGAGAAGGAGACACAGAATTGGAAGCAGGCTCCAGGCTCTGAGCTAGCTTTTAGCACAGAGCCTGACGCGGGGCTCGAACCCATGAACATGAGATCTGACCTGAGCTGAAGCCGGAGGCTTAACCGACTAAGCCACCCAGCTGCCCCGAAGTTTTGATGTTTTAACTTTCACATTTGATGTACAATCTACTTGAAATTGATGTTTGTATGATGTGAACCAGTAATCATGATTTGTTATTTTTTCTGTAGTCATATTTAATTAACATAAGCACAATACATTGAAACCACTGTCTTTTTCCCACTAAAGACAATTATTGTCTTTGATAATGTATCATCCCTCTCCTTTCATTTGCGATCTGTTTGTATCCTTATTTTTAAAGTATGCCTTTTGTAAGCAACATACAGATTTTGATTTTCTTATTCTAAAATCTTTGCCTTTTAAATACTTATCTATTTATATTTAATATAAATCAAATATATTTGATTTTTCTATGGCAAAAATGTCTCTATTTTTACCATTTTCCCCATCTGTACCATGTTCGTTCTTGTCTCATTTATAGCTTTCAGTATAGCAAAAGAATAATAAAGTAGGTTTAATTTTTAAAATGTTCTCTCTTGGGGCACTTGGGTGGCTCAGTCGGTTAAGCGTCTAACTTCAGCTCAGCTCATGATCTCGCAGCTCATGAGTTCGAGCCCCATGTCAGGCTCTGAGCTATCAGCAGAGAGCCTGGAGGCTGCTTCACATTCTGTGTCTTCCTTTCTCTCTGACCCTCCCCTGCTCACAGTCTGTTCATCTCTAAAACATTTTTTAAAAATTTAAAATGTTCTCTCATATTATCTTGGCAGTTATACATTCTTTTAACCTGTCCATTTTACAATTACCATAGGGGATTGCACATGATTCTTTGACTTTTTAAAGTCTTATAGAAATGAGATATAAAAGTCTCTTTTGCTTTCTGGGCAACACAAGGACCCGCCTTCTCTTTGTAATGGTTGTCATGTATTTGAATTTGACATTTTTCTAACTTACAAAAGAAATTATTGCTGTTTTTTTATGTCCACATTTACTTAGACTTACGTACATATTTATTCTTCCCCTTGTTTTTCATTTCTTTAGGCATGTGCTTGTTTGCAGCTGGGATCATTTCCTTTTTTCTGGATGTGTTGCCAAGGGATTATTTCAGTTCTCATGCATCTGAAAATATCTCCATTTTACTTTTGTTTTTGAAGGAAATTGAAAATGATTTATGATTTATAGATTGACAGTGATTTTCTTACATTTTAAAGATACTGTTTTCTTATCTCTTGGCTTCTACCATATCTGTCCCCCATATTATTATTACTTTGAAGTTAATGCCTTTTTTAAAATCTGGCTGTT
Source organism: Suricata suricatta (assembly GCF_006229205.1). NCBI lineage: Eukaryota > Metazoa > Chordata > Mammalia > Carnivora > Herpestidae > Suricata > Suricata suricatta. The sequence goes on from NC_043701.1 coordinate 105,716,541, forward strand.
CTTAAGAATTTTATTCTGGCTTTGGTGTCTAGCAGTTTCATTATGATGAACCCAGGTGCATTTCTTTTTTTTTTTCTTTGATTTTTCCTGTTTTAAGATTATAGTGTTTTTTGAATGTGTGATTTGATGTCCATTTTCAATATTTTAACATTCTTAGCTAATATCTTAATGATGTTGCTCTGTCTCATTCTTTTTCCATCTGAATTCATCATTTATAAATGTAGGCTTTAAAATCATGATGATTAATATGTTTAAGAAGCTAGAGGGCATGATAGATCATTTCAGCAGAGACCCGAAATGTGGAAAAGAAAATGAAATAAAAAACTATAGAACTGAAAAGTAATTGAAACTACGAACACAACAGATACATTGAATAGCAGATTAGACATAGTAGAAGGAGGGGTTGTTAAAGGGAAGATAGATGTCTAGAAAATATCCAGCCTGAAGCTGAATGGATAGGTGAAAACTATTTGTTTCCCTATAAAATCCCAGAGATTTGCTTTTTCATGAAAAATCAAACTTTTGTAAACATGGAGTCTACATATTCCTTTAGTTGGAATTGAAACTTTAGTTGGCTAGAGCGGATAGAGCGCTGTCTGTAGTTGGAGATGCTCTTCCTATTAGCCATAGTCCTCTCTGCTTTATTTCTTTTTGCACTGGAGCTGCATATCTGCTGCTGTGGTTTATATTCCCCATGCACTGCTTCATTCATTTACATTGGAGGAGGGGTGTTGGGAGGGGGAAGGGAGGGCTGGTCTAAGCATATGAAACAGCACATGAAAATGTACTTAGCTAGGTGAGTTGGACAAACCTGGGGACTCAAAGGAGACCAGCAAGGCTGGAGCACAGACACTGTGCTGTATCACACCAGATACAGAACATGTAGCTACAAAGGACCAAGAGTTAGTTCATTGTTACTCAGTGGTATGCATCTTGGGCCCCTCTCTACCTTCTGGTTGAAACAGTCCATCAGTATATACACTTAAGTTGTTAACTGTAAGACGACTAGCTAACTTTCAGCCTTGAGTTGGTAGGATCAAATGTCCCTGAATAAGTGTTCATGCCTTTGTTTCCCCCGTCTTAGCTGCAAGTGTCCACTGCTTGGAAAAGTGTGGGAAGCAGACTTGGAGGCTTGTCGGCTGCTGATCCAGAGCCTCCAGCTCCGGGAGGCCAGGAGCGCACTGTCCACAGAAGATGGGAGGCAGCTAGATGACTCCGAGGGACCTGCTGATACACTGGCTCCTGCCGTCCCTGCCGGGCTCCGCTCTGCAGACGAGAGGAGGGCCCCTCTGGAGGCCTTCGAAGAGCGGAAGGCTCACCTGACCGCATCTCTGCACTGTGCTGGCAGTGAGCAGAAGGAGGTCTGTCCATCCCTAGCCCCCACAGGGGGCCTGCCCCAAGGGGTACCTGGGAGCCACACTCCAGATGGGAGCAGTAAATATTGGGAGGGTGACCCATTGAACCATTCAAGCCTTTAAAGGTTTTAACAACCCTGGAATATGATTGCAAAAGAATGTAGAATTTTTGTGGATGTTTAAACTATAGAAGAGCAAAAAAAAAATCACTTTTGGCATGTTTAGGTCTATGCTCTAATTTAATGGCTAGAGTTAGAATATAAATCTGGTATAGAATTACCATATATAGCATATACCATATATGTCGCATATAATGTATAGTTATTGCATATACTACTACATGTGTCACATGTGATTTTAACTATGTATTTAGAATCTATATATCATTATTTATTAGAATCAAATATTCAAATATATGTATCCATCCCTTTATTTTGGCCCAAACAAGGTCATAATGGATATTTGTAATATACTCTTTTTATTGCTTTAAAATTTTTTTTAAAGTTTGTTTATTTTGAGAGAGAGAGAAGGCGCACACCAGTGGGGGAGGGGAAGAGGGAAAGAGGGAGGGAGAGAGAGAGAATCCCAAGCAGGTTCCACAGTGTCAGCCTGATGCAGGGCTTGACCTCATGAACCATGAGATCATGACCAGAGTCGAAGTCAGACCCTTGACGACTAAGCCATCCAGACGTTTTATGTTCTTTTCATTAAAAAAAAAAAACTTAACACTTGGCTTATGATACACACACACACACACACACACACACACACACACACACTATATATATATATATAATGAAATGTGGATTTATATAACATTATACTCCAAGGCTGACCTAGATTAACAGAGAAGAGCTCCCCTCCTCTCCCCTCACCAGTCCATCTCTCCCCTAGATGTTCCCTGCTCCCTGGGCCTTTGCTCTGACGTCCCCCACCTCCAGGCAGGCCTGCCCGTCCTATCTGTAGGACCTTGGTCTTCACAGAGAGCAGACACTTGCTGACAACACGTGCTACGGTCACTGCCGTCTGCTTGGGAAATTGATACTTGATCCTCTATTTGAACTGAATAACCTTCCGAGAAGGAAGGCTATTGTCCCTTCTGGAGTCCTGCTGGCCTCATAAATTAGGCTCTAAATTGAGCTATAGATGATCTCAACTCCTTTATTAGCTGAGACTCTGCAGGTGGAATCCTCCCCAACAGCCGGCAACCCTGTTGGGAGAGTTATTGAAAACTCGCTGCCTGTTGTAGTTGGCTGGCCGGAAAGAAGATTCTGGTATGGAGGGAAGTGCTGCTTAACAAGCGAATGGGAGCCATGGGCTGAAGAAACAGCCCGCCAAGGGTCCTAGGCCATGAAGGTGGGGTTGGCTGCCTCCCAGGAGCTCAGGGCCAGGACAGGCAGGAGCCTAGCCAGGTGTGCAATGGAGCGCGGCTGGGACATGGGGACTCCCCTGGAGCTCAGGGCTGATTCAGCCAATTCCACCTGTAGCAGGAGTCTGTCTCCTGGCCTCCCTTCCTTCCCGCTGTGCTCATGTGTCCTTCCAGGCTCTCTGGGGGCTGATTTCCCCAGGTATAGGATTGTTCTTCTTCCAGAAGATTACGAAGCACCCCAATCTGCACAAGACCATAAGTGCCTGCCAATCTGACTGTAGGCAAACATAGCTATGTTTGCCTAGAAGTAGGAACCGCAGAACCGAGGATGAATAGCGTAGAGCCTTATCGTAGCATGATATTTAAAGTTTCTGGTGAGGAGGAGGCCCAGACTGTACCCCACGGAACAGAAGAACTACAGTGGCTGCTTCTCGGAGCTCAAGGGCCTCCCTGCCTCCACCAACCGAAATGCTAAGGATTTCCCGCAGGTTTTACTTTTGCTGTTATCATGGTGGAGGTGCGGAAGACAGAGAGAGAGTATTTTAAAGCTTTGCTAAACTTTCAGTGCTGTCTTCCTGTCCTGTGCCAGGCCTCATCTGATGTACCGCTTTTCTGGGTTTTACACTCACATAGAAGGGTGGTCAGTCACCCTTCAAATGGCGAGTGGCAGAAATGTTAAGATGGTAGGTATTTTCTAGAAAGGGCAAACTTATGGGCTCAGAAGACAAATGCACTGCCTCCAGGAATTGGGGTTGGGGGAAGGGAATGATTCACAAAGAGCAACAGGAAGGAATTTGGGGGGGTGTGTGTTAGAATCATTCCGTACCTGGATTGTGGTGGCAGTTACCTGTGTATGTGTGCCTGTACCCTGACACCGGAGTGAATTTTACCATAGATAACTTTACAAAGGTGATCAAGATTTCAAAAATAACACCCGCCTGTTTAAGAGCAAGGCTGTAGGTGTTGGAATCAGGGGCACCCGGCTTAGGGCTCTCAGAAGACAGGAGAGGGGCACAGACAGCCTGAGCCTCAATGGTCCCTGCTTTGGTTCAAGTTAGACCATCCACGGGCTGCATTTACCCATCTGCTAAACACCACTCCCCTCCCTACCCCTAAATGAGGACAAGAAAAACAGTCTCGTGAGGTTCTACAGATTTCAGTAAAATCATGCATCTAGCAGTGAGGAGAAGCTTAAAAAATGGCTTTGTTATTTTGGGGGGTGTTATCACTCCTTTTTGACGACCACAAGTATCCCTAAGACCTTTGAAAAATAATATACCTGGCTTTTTTTTTTTTTAATCAGGAAGCAAAAGCAGGCAATGAATTAGTGGGAGATAATCCAAGAAAAGAAAGGTTTCATGAAGGAAGAGTCTTGTTTGTGTTTAGATGGAGGATTTTAGGCCACAGAAGGCTCATTAGGAAGGCGTTCCCATTTTCTGGGCTCAGTTTTGCAGGGAGCCATTGAAGTCTGGGTACTTGAGTACTTACCCTGTGGCTAAAGAGGGTATTGCCTTTGCAGCTGAGAGTTGGTTTTGCTCTGGAACCCCCTGCCGGGACTGGCCATCCCAAGCGGAGGTGCGGGGGCAGGTTCTCAATTGAAGCTTGAAGCAGGACAGCCTAAAGGCAGTCAGTTTCTTTATAACCCAAATCCTCCATGACAAATTGCTGACTTCTTAGGGAGGCCCAGGAGAGCAAGGATTCTCAGAGCCTTGACTGTGAGCTTTGATCGGCCCACGTGGGTACGTGCACTTCCGCCGCACATTGTCCTAACGAGCGTCTTGTCATCCATTAAAGCTTTCGGGTGTGGGATGCTCAGCCCTGGTTTCCCCACTTTACAGCTGGGCCCATTACAGCAAAGACCTTTGCTTGGGGCTTCACTGCAGAGGAAGCCGGCCACAGGGCTGAGGGCCAGTGTTAGCATGCACGTCTTCAGATTGTGAGAACACTTCTTTTTCTGTTTCATGACTGCTGTCCCGCAAGCCTGTCCGCGGACTCTGGAAACAATCAGCTGCCCTTGGCCCCGGTTTACAGGCAGCGCAGAAGTTGCACCCGGGCCAGACAGGAGCTGGGGAAATCAGCGAGCCAAACTTCCTCCGCTGTGAAGTTGCTCTTTTGTCCTCGCTGTTCTGGCCATAATACCTGCGTAATTCTCCCTTTCCTGTCTGCAGACTGTCCTGCTGCGGTGCTGTCTGTTTTTAGTACACAGTGGGCTGCCCTCCTGCGGAGATCCCTGGACAGGATCATTCGCCCCTAACCCCAGCTGCTTCCTTTCCAAGCCAGTAAGCTGCCACCGAAGAGGCTTAAAAAGGCCAACAAAGGACCAGAGCTTTCTTGTGCAGTATTGGAATAGCCAGCGTGCTGGCTGCGAAGGAAGAAATGCGCACAGTAAGACACAGCCAGTCTGGGTAGCTTTTATTCTCTGGCATAGGTCTCTCAAGCCACCTCCTAGTTCCTTTTCATGGGCCCGTTTGCAGAAACCGCAGCAATAATGCATCGCCGACAGTTTCCAGTTTGGGTTTCCTTAGAGTGCACTGGAGATGAAAGAGCACTTGCAGAAATCCTCCTCAGCATCCATTTTAGTCTCTCTCAAACACGACTGAATTTTCCCAGGGTTTTGAACCTTGCTGCATATAGAGCTACCAGAAGTTTCCTTCACCACAATGTTTCATTGCTCTACTTAGTATCTGTTTAAGTCATGTAATTAGAATTTCGGGTACAGCTGGCCTACCTAGAATTAGAAACAAACACAGCCCAACCAATAGTAGTAGGAGCGCAGGCTCCCTGGGACCTGCCCTGGCCTTGGCCTTGGCCCCCAGAGCTGTTGAGAGGCAGCAGAGCCGCAGGGCCAGATGGGAGGTGGGGGGGGGGCGGGGGCGGGGGCTTCCACTGTCATCAGGTATCAGCCCCTGCTGCTTCTCTAGTTAATTAATGTTGTCAGTGCCTCAGCCTCCTTCACCTGCCCAAGGAAAGGAGTGGACTCTTCTGATTGGCCTGCTTTACCTCCTTTTTGAAAACCAAGGAACCACTTTTCTGTGCTCCACTAGGTCAGTGCTTCTGAGGAAACCAGCCTCGGGGGCTCTTAAAGACTCCTTCACCTTGGAAATTTCTTGTCACTCCCTGAGGAACACTGAGGGATCACTGAGGGATCGATAGAAAATCGTCACCTGCTAGATGGCAAGGACTAATGGCATTTGTTAACACTGGAGGCTTATCTGAGGACTATGCTTTCTTTGGAGCAGCTGAGAGAGTTTTAAAATCCAGGGTTGCACATTTCTGAGAAATGAATTCACCCTCTGCGCCCTTGGCATGCCTAGGTTGCGTCTGATTCTCTCACCTCTTGGGGACTGGAGCAGTGAAAGGCAGGAACTTCTTTTCCCCTACAAGCTGGCTGTCAACTTCCCACCCCTTTGACCTTGAGCAGGTGAAAGACCTAGATCCTCATTGAGTGTAAAGAGCACTCTCCTCTGACAGAGTGAATCCAGAACCGGGTTTAAACATTGGTGTTTGTTTGGTTGTTTGTTTAAAAAAAATTTAATGTTTATTTATTTTGGGGAGAGAGAGAGCAGCAGAGAGAGAGAGAGACATAGAATCTGAAGCAGGCTCCAGGATCTGAGCTGTCAGCACAGAGCCCAATGCATGGCTCAGACTCATGAGCTGTGAGATCATGACCTGAGCTGAAGCCAGATGCTCAACTGACTGAGCCACCCAGGCACTCCTTGTGTGTATATTTTTTAATGTTTATTTATTTGTTTTGAGAGAGAGAAATAGAGCAGGGAAAGGGCAGGGAAAGAGGAAGACAGAGAATCCCAAGCAGACTCCACTCTGTTAACACAGAGCCCAGCTCGAAGCTTGAACTCACAAACCCTGATATCCTGACCTGAGCTGAAATCACGTCAGACGCTTAATTGACGGAGCCATCCAGAAGCCCTCACTGGCATTTAAAAACAGTAATTCTGGTAGTTTCATAGTTGCATAGTTTACAAAAAATATTTAGACAGGCAGGGATACTTACCACTATACTAACAAGAAAAAACATATTTAGAAATGCAGACATTTTTAATCTGAAATGAATGCAGATGAAAGCTGGCATTTTGATTCTCTTCTCATAATTCCTCTTTATTCTTTGTGGCTCAGCATTAGTGTTATGCCCAAGATTTCAATATCATCCCCCAAAACCAGAGACTGCCAGGGAGACCGAGTCACACATGCAAAAGCAAAGGGCTTTATTACCGGCTTAGGCTGGCCAGGCCTAAACTCGGGCTCACAGACTTTACCAGCGCAGTGGATCCATGCTGAGAGCCCCAAACAAAGGTGGGGGGTGCAGGGGGAGCGGGGCAGGGCCTTTAAGGGTTTGGGAAGGGGGAGTTACAGGAAATTGTGACACAGGTATAGTGACCCAATCATTATCACCTAATATCATTGGCAGTAACTTTAACCATACACATTGTCCAGAGTGTTTGTTACTTTTGGTGGGACCCAATCACAATATTTAAAGTATTAACCAATCACAGAGTGGACCCAGGACCCAGGACCCTCACGTAGGGTGTAACTAGCCTTAAGCAATAAGTGATTATCTATAGCTTCTATCTCTAGGCCCGCCCTTAGGAATGTTAAGGGTGTCAGCTGGCCTTTCCTGATTGGGTGTTACAAGGGTGGTCCCTCCTGCCTTGGGCAATGTGTGCCCTTCTATAGTCTAATGATTCTGAGAAACCAACACCTAGGCCTCCAAGGTCAGAGGGAAACTTGAAACCTGTCTTGGGGTCAGTTTGATTCAGACCTGCATCCTTACATTAGCAGCAGAGAGTTTTTAGAGCACATTTTCCTCACGTAGAACCCCCTCCCCCAACTGTGTTCTTTTCATTTTCTGATACAAAAGGGTTTTATGATTTGACATCAAGAGCCCCCAAGACTGAATGCTTATGTTGCATAGAGATTATCTATCTAAGTACTTGCTGATGACATGACTATTATTTACAAATAGATTTTTCCTCAAAGTTTCTGGTAGAGTTTGGCCTTATTCGAATTTGATGTTCAAGTGATGTGTGCTAAAAGGAAAACAGTCTAAATTCCCTTGAGTGATCATGTGATATAAAATACAGCCTTTCAAACTTTTGCCCTTCACTTAGGCTGGAAACCGTAAGCCAATTAACAGATGCAAAATTAAGAGCCCATTCTTTTCTTGATTCTTTTGTTCTGTTAAATGGTCCTCTTTAGAACCTGTTTCTAGGCACCTTCTCTTTAGCAAATGTGCAGACACTTGAAGACAATTTATTGCTCACTTTGACCAAAAGACATTAAATATTTCAGATGCTTTCCTTAACACTCATAGCATCTGGATGCTTTTAAAAGAAATACCCACTTACTCTGGGTGTAGCCATATAATTTGGGTATTTGGATGAATACTTGTATTATATGGCAAAGTAAAGATATGCCTTCAGTGGCTTAATTTGTGCCTCTCTGCGTGCTGGCGTTAATGGCTGTGGATTGAGTGTATATGTGGAAAGACAAATACGAAGTCTATTTCAAATAGATGTAGAAGATATTATTTGTAGTATGGACGGGGTTTGTCTTAGGTAAATATTCTTCATGTGGACAATAAAAAGAAAAAGAAAACCATATAGCATTCCTGGAATGTATTTGCCAAGCAAATATTTTGGAAAACAGCCCAAAGGAACATATTTAAGGCTGTGATTTTAATACCAAACTAAGGAAATGCTTTAATGCATCAGCTAAGCTCACGGATGGTGGCGATCACATCTGGTTTACCTCAAGCTATAGGAGAGGGAATGAATCTTAACAGCAGAACAAACATCATGAGGCTCAAGTCACCTTTTTTAAAATAAGTATGTATATGTGCAGTGTGGGGTTAAGATTTTTTTTTTAACTTAAATACTGCCAAGGCTCAAGCAGTCTGTTAATGCAGGCGGCTTGCCAACCATAAGGGAAGACTGTCACTTTCTTTATTATGTAGCCTGCGAGTTTTAGTGCAGCAATTAAATATTTTTATGGATACGAAACTACTGCTAATGCCTTATCACATGGCCAAGGAGGATGGGGGTCTAAGTAAGCTGGTTGAATTACGGAAAAGAGTAGGGTATCCAAAGTGGAGTCTGCTTCCCTTTGTAATGCCCAAGATTTTAATATCACCCCAAAACCAGAAACCGCCAGGGAGACCGAGGCACAC
>NC_043701.1:105725548-105727005 GCF_006229205.1 Suricata suricatta
AATGTTTGTTGAAGGAACAGACGGGGATCCTTTTTACACGACATCCAGAGGAAGCTAGGTTGTTTCTCAGACTGCAGTGCCCAGGGCATCCTCTCACCAGAGCGCAAAGAGCCCTGCAGGAGGCCTGTGCATAGTCCCGGTCCCTCAATGAGCCAGGAACGGCCTTGCCTGGGATCCCTCCCTGCTTTCAGGGCCACCGGCGAGTCCCTTCTAGGCAAATGCATCTTGCGCAGGCCTCAGAAAAAGCCCTATATCTCCCCTACTGTCCCTCTGCCATGTGGGTTCCATCTGGAGCACCAACTCAGATGGGCGGTATTTCAAGTACCTGACTCACCTCCTTATCAAAACCTGTAGACTTGAATGCGTGGGCCGAAATGTTCAGCTGTGTTGAATCAACACGGGTGTCAAATAGCTACCCTACTCACCAAGCCCAGGGCACATGATTTAAAACAGAAAAGAGGATTTCATTTGTCAGGCAGGACTTTCCCATTACGATGACTTTCTAAAACACTTATTGACAGAAGTTTGTCCTCAGATCTGGAAACGCATTCAGGCGCTAGCCTGAGTGTGAGGCCTACACCTCACACTTTAGTGAAAACCAGTCACCCTCTCCGTGGTTAGGGGCTCCAAGGACTGTTTTACTTAGTGGAATTTCCCATAGACAAAGCAAATCCTTGCCTATGACATTTCAAAAATATCAATATTTAACGGTTTAGTTTTAAAACAAGAGCCCAGACTCAAAGGATAGGGAAGATAGTACATAACAGTAATTGTTGCGAAATGAGTTAGTATCTAGTAACAGTATTTCCTCAGGCTGCACCTAGAGCAGTAAGGAAATCATATTGATTATTTTTATTCTGACTAGAAAATACAGGTGGAGCAGGAAGCCTTGCAGGTTAGTTTGCTAGTTAGGCAGATAACGCTGTTAGTTGCCAACCGTATTTATGAAACACTCCCATCCTTAGCTAGCAGAGCACACGTTTCCAGAAATGCCGTCCATCACTGGCGATCTGCCACAGATTTCAGCCGATGGGCTATACCTTGCATTGAGTCAGTGGATCGGGAACTTTAAACAGTTGATTTCTTTTTAATGCTGTCAGAATAGTTCCAAAGGGAGAGAGAGTGTGATGTCTGAAATGGAAAAACCTCCTAACTGAAGTAAGTATTGCTATGATTTCAAAATTCACCCAATAAAGCCAACAAGGACCTTTAATGTCTCCATGTCATGTGGGGAATGCATTGCACTGGGTGTTATCCTTCAAAGTCATCAAGTACTACCCCCCACCCTGCTAGGGAATGGAGTCGGAGGTGAAGGTGTAAGGCTGAACCAAACAGACGCCATGACAGGCTTTGTTTCCCCCTCTAAGCTAAAAGGTCTAAGGTCAGTCTCTTCGGAACCATTTGGCCATTTGGCAACCATTTGGCCATTTGGCAGTCATACATTGCCCGGGGGTATC
>NC_043701.1:105727105-105758074 GCF_006229205.1 Suricata suricatta
CTTCAGGATATATATATATATATATATATATATATATATATATGTATATATATGTATATATATGTGTGTGTATATATATGTATATATATATGTGTATATATGTGTGTGTGTGTATATATATATATATATATATATATATATATATGTATATAGGGGTGGCTCAGTCAGTTGAGTATCTGGCTTTGGCTCAGGTCACGATCTCGCAGTTGGTGAGTTTGAGCCCCACAATGGACTCTGTGCTGACCGCTCGGAGCCTGGAGCCTGCTTTGGATTCTGTGTCTCCCTTTCTTTCTGCCCATCCCCTGCTTGTCCTGTGTGTGTGTGTGTGTGTGTGTGTGTGTGTGTGTGTCTCTCTCTCAAAAATAAATAAAATATTATATATATATTTTAGAGAGAGAAAGAGAAAGCGAGAATGAATGGGGGAGGGGCGGAGAGAGGGAGACAGAGGATCCAAAGCAGGCTTCGCACTAACAGCGCAGAGCCCGCTTCAGGGCGCAAACTCATGAACTGCAACCAGTGGGAGTGTAGTGCTTCCTGCTGGCGTTCTGCAACAGTCCTACCTACCCACGCGGGGCTGTGTAGGACGTGCAGAGCCCTCTGTGCTGGCTACTTCAGCTGCGTGACCGATCACCCCAACTCAGTGATTTAGAACAACCATTTGCTATGTGCATGGGTCTGTGGGTCAGGAATTTGGATGGGGCATTGTGGGGAGGGCTGTCTCTGCCCCACGCTGTTGGAGCATTAGCTGGCTGACTTGAACGTGGAGCTCAGAATCATTTGAAGACTTATTCCCATCCATGTCTGGCTACTGGGACAATTTAGTGGAGAGTTTTCAAAGCCATGTTGAAATGCCATACAACCTGTACTTTATCCATTCCGAGTTGCAGATCCTACAGAGTTCCATTTTAGCAGGGAACACCGGTGACTTTGTAGTTGGGGCTGTATTGTCAAGGATCAGTCATGTGATTTTGGTTTTTTGGGTTTTTTTTTTTTTTGCCACATTGAATTTAATAGTAAAAAATGGAAGCAAATGTTACAAATTTCAAACCAACAGGAGCCCAGTGCATGAAGAGCACTGGGGGTCTCAACCAGACCCATGGCTCGACCATGGGCCCTTGGCTTCCTCACAATATGGAGGCTGCAGTCCTTGGCAGGTGATCTGAGAAAACATCATCTCTTATGAGCTGACTTTGGAAGGCAGGCAAGTCACCTTTGCCATGTTCTGTCCACTGAAGGGTTCTCAATGGCCCAACCCGTCTCAAGGTGGGGGTGGGGAGGGAAGAGTAAACTGTCTTTTGACAATAAAGAGGCAAGGTTCTGGAAGGCTGGATTGCTGTGGCCACACAAGCACTCTGCTCTACCTAGGCAGAGCATGGAAAATACAAGGACATTCTGACCTGTCCCTCGAGTTTAAGGTTAACAGGCAGGACCCCTGCAACTGTGCTCAGCTTGTAGCAATGGCTCTGTCCCCACCTCGGCCTTTATGGACAACTAGGATTCCTTTGGACAGAGCAGAACTTTTCACCAGCTTGGTAGAAATATGTAAATCTTCCTTACATTGGCTGTCACTGCTCAGGTGGGGTCTTAACATAGATTCCCAAGATTCCAAGTGAGAGCATGACAGTAAAGCCATAACCTCCTCAGATAATGCCCACTTGGGGCCACACACAGGACCAGGAGTTCAGGAGCAGAGTCTGCTGGGCCACCAAGTAGTGGTTTGTGCAGGAACCTTGTAAAGATTCTATAACTTAGGGAAACAGCCAGTGTCAGGATGCTCATCAGAAATTCTGTTAATGGTCATAGAAACTTGAGCTCTCTGAATTCGATTCTTTTTGCCTTTTTGTGTCTTCTTTTTTAAAAAATAGGTAGAGATATTTAATTTTTTTATTCATACATTTAGTTATTCATTGGTTGACTGATTGATTGCCTGAGCAGGGGAGGGACAGAGAGAGGGAGAGAGAGAATCCCAAGTAAGCTTCATGCTGAAGGCAGGGCTTGATCTCACAAACCTTTAGATCCTGACCTGAGCCAAAATCAAGAGTCGGATGCTTAACTGACTGAACCACCCAGGCACCCCTGTTTGTGTCTTTTTAATCTATAGTATTGTTTTCTAGAATATTCAGGTGTATTTATTCCATACTTTTCTATTATGGTTTGAACTAGTATTCTTGGTAACTTTTTCCTTTCTTCTATTTTAGAGATATGGAAAATACAACAAAGTACAGAGGGGAAAATAAAACCTTTTATAACACCACCTCTTGAAATAATAATCGTTAATATTTCATGCTTTATCTATTGTATATTGCCTCATCATTAAATATTTTTGTATTGAAATGATTTTAATAGCTAAATATGAATCGTATATGCCAGAATTTATTTTAACCACCTCTTTTATTGTTCGGCACTTAAGTGATTTCCTCTTTCCCATGCTTTTAATGCAATTACTTTTGCATTATTAAAATACATTTTTCTTTAACATATATGATAACATTTTCCATACTTATTTAAAAGGCTTAGTAAAAAGTATTTAAATCTAAATAAGAATTTTTTTCATTGTGATTCTAGGAAATGGAGGGGCACCTGAGTGGCTCAGTCGGTTGAGTGTCTGACTTGGGCTCAGGTCATGATCTCACAGTTCATGTGTTTGAGCCCCGCGTCTGGCTATGTGCTGACAGCTCAGAGCCTGGAGCCTGTCTTTGGATTCTGTGTGTCTTTCTCTCTCTGCCCCTCCTCTCTTCATGCTCTGTTTTCCTTGTCTCTCAAAAATAAATAAAATTTAAGTAAAATTTTAAAAAGACTCTGAGAAATGGAATTATTGGATCAGAACAGTTTAAAGTTTTTACTACATGTCTGAAATTGCTCTCCCAAATTCTCACAATCACTATCAATCTGTACATAATTTTAAAAGGCAAACGAACAGGAGTTCTCTGTTTGTGGTGGATGTGGAACGTCAAGCCATATTTTAAAGGAATTTAATTCAGCTTTGATTGATATGTATGTTTTAGCCTAAAGCTGAGGATTAAGTTATTTGGCTGCATTTTACATGCTTTCTATTCCTTGGGTCCATGTTCCGAGCCTGTGTTTTTCCTTCTCTTCAAGTGTATTTTCAGTCGTATATATTTTCCCCAGAAAACACTATGCTTTTCTGGGGCTCCTGGCTGGCTCAGTCGGTTGAGTGTTCAACTTTGTCTCAGGTCACAATCTCTCGGTTTATGAGTTCGAGCCCCGCATTGGGCTCTGTGCTGACAGCTCAGAGCCTGGAACCTGCTTCAGATTCTGTGTCTCCCTCTCTTTGCCTCTCCCCCATTCACAAATCTGTCTCTTTGTTCTCTCTCTCTCAAAAATAAATAAAAATTTTTAAATCCCACTAGGCTTTTCTCCATGTAGGACTTGTGGTTTCACCTCTGTCCATTGTTTTCCTCCAGACGCTCGTTTTCATTGTGTCTTCTTTATTTCATGCATGACTGTGGTGTTGCTCTGTGCCCAGCGTCTCTGCTTCTGCACCTACCATCTCTGCTTCCACACAATTTGTCTGCCTTATAATTCTGCGTCTTTGAATGATAATGTTACTACTTTCAGGATCAGTAAAATACAGATGTATATGTGATTGTTATATATTCACTGTCTTCCCATCATCCCAGCTGTGGTCAATTCCGGGCAGACCTTCATGCACGCTTCACATGCCTTTTTGTCTAATTGTGTCCATTTTTCCTTGAAAATTGTATGAGGTTGTCACTAGATTTTTTTCCCTTCTGTATATTCACTTACTTACAGTATGAAAGACTTCTCCAATATTTGCAATAATTATTTGTCATTCCCCTTAGCCCTGTTCTATTCTAATATAGTTGACCAATTGGGACATAAACTCAAAAGCATTCTGGAGTGAGTGTAATGAATATTAATTATAATATTACATGACTCATGATCTCTAAGGCCTTTTTAACAGTAAATATCACCACACCTGGGCATTTTGTTGTTCTTGTTGGGTATTAATTGTAGCTTTTATAATAACCCTCCAGTTTAATCCAAACATACGGCTTAATTCTTTTTCTTTGTGCAAAATTATTTTTAGTATACCTTTTAAGACTTTCGCTCTGGGTTGGGATAATATTACTTTTACATTTGGTTAAATTTTAATTCCGAGTTTACTTTTTGCTGCTTATTTATCTATTTATTTATATATTTTGTTTTTTTACTGAAATATAATTGACATAGAACAGGGTGTAAGTTTAAGGTAGATGACATGTTGACCAGGGACATTTATGTATCACAACACCGTTATCACCCTAGCTTTACCTAACACCTTTATCACATCACATCATCATCATTTCTTTGTTGTGGTGCGAATGTTTAACATCTAGTCTGTTAGCATTGTTGAAGCTTATAATATAGCATCGTTGACTATAATCACTATGCTGTGCATTAGATCTTCAGGACTTAGTCATCTTCTAGATGCACGTTTGTCCCTTTGAACAACATCTCCATCTCCCTCCCACCCACCAGGCCCTGCTAACCACTATTTGACACTCTGTTTCTACTAATTTGCCTTTTTTTGATTCCACAAAGAAGTGATATCGTTTAATATTTGTCTCTTTCTATCTGGCTTATCTCAGTAAGCCTAATGCTGTCTTTTTCTTTTTCCTTTATTCTAAGATTCCCTATTTCCTCATTGTTTTGACTTTGTTCATTCTTTTCTTTTAAACCTCCTTGGGCTTCTATATGTCACGTATTATGCTTAAGGGTCTGGGATGAATGGATAGCCCATGCCTGTGATAACCTAACGTGTATCAGAATGGCAGGAAAAACAGTGTGCCAGAAGGCAATGGGGCCATCCAGTTGCCAAAGTGAGGCGTTATATAAGGGTAAGAGGGTGGGCCTAGTGGCAGGTTGTGAAAGGGGGAGGTGTGGACTCTGCTCTGTGGTGGTTTTGTGGTGGAAAGTGAGATAAAGAGGCCACTTTGGGGTTCATGTGTGAGACAGAAGTTTGAAGGGGAAGCATCTGAGAAAGAAGGAGCTCTGAGACTTGGATATTCATTCATGGAACCAATGGGTACCTCGTGCCTGCCATGCATCAAAAGCTCTGCTCCTCACAGTGAGTGAGACTCCATCCACCTTGCTCATTCGGTGCCCCTGCCTTTGTGGGACTTGTGCTCTGGTGAGAGAGAGAGCAAATTAGCACCTGTGGTGGGGGCAGCAGTGGCTGTATATGTAACACACATCTCATGGCATTTAAAGTCTCCCTAATTGGACGCCTGGGTGGCTCAGTCGCTTAAAGCATCTGACTCTTGATTTCAGCTCAGGTTCAGCTGTCACAGTTAATGAGTTGGAGCCCCGCATCGGGCTCCGCTCTGACAGTGCAGAGCCTGCTTGGGATTCCCTGTCTTCCTTTCTCTCTGCCCCTCCCCTGCTCACTCTCTATCTCTCCCTCTCTCAAAATAAATAAATAAATAAATATTTAAGCAAATAAAACATAAAATAAAGTCTCCTTAGTTATCTAACTTTGAGGGATCATGACTGGTGGGTAAATGAATACCCAGTGCTCTGTTAGGTTCTTGTTCCCTTAGAGGAATAGCTCTGTTCTGACAGATCAGCTGGGTTACTCCTGGGACTCAACCCCAGCCTTGCTTGGGTTAGAATTCCTATTATATGTGAGTCTGCCCACAGATGCTGCTGGAAAACTCAGGCTTCCCCTTTGATAATTCGACATGAGGAGTTGATATACTGGAAATGACTTTTGAAATGACCACAGAGGGAGGGACGTCACCCGTGGAGCTAGTCATTCGGCCATAACCTGAAATCGGCTCATGTCTTCTCAAGAATGACCTCTGGGGAAGACAAAGACTCTGGCATGGTTCTCCCGGGGGCCAATCCGGGAGGGCTCTGAGGGGGGATCTTCCCTCTGGGTACCACTGGGTAGTACAGAAGTGCTCGTGGCCCTGGAAAAGTCGATAGCTTACCAATGATCTTGTTCTTTTCCTCTGGCCAGGAATCTTGCATCCTTTCTGCAGAACTCGGAGAAAAATGTGAAGCCATAGACAAGAAGTTATTGTACTTAGAAGATCAGCTGCACACAGCAGTCCACAGTCATGACGAAGATCTCATTCATATCCTTTTCATCTTACAGATTAAGCACCTGCTAGGTTGCTTTGTAAAAGCAAGTCTTAAGAAAATACTCAGTTTTTCCATGCCCCGGCACATGGCAACGGATCCCGCTGTTATTTCTAGCACAGCACACCTTAGATCTCTGAGATAATCCCGTGTGCGATGTTTGCTCTCTGGCTTTTGATAATTCAGCATTTTTGATGATGAATCCTGACCATTAAACACTAACCATGAAGTTCAGACATGTACACACAAGGCCAAAACAAAATGCAGTTTTCAGGGGGGTGGGGAGCTGGGTTTGTGGCGTTCAGATGGTGGTGAGACTGACTGGCTCAGTTTTCTAGGGGCTTCTCTATATTGAGAAATCCAAATCTGTCTTTAGTTTTCGATACCATATGATTCTGCTCTGTAATGAGCAGTAAGGTAGCAAAACTAACAGGACTTTGGATCATTCCCTTTCAATTTTGACCTCCTTGTACAAGACTTCATATAGTTGGTAACACATCTGCAGATGCCTTTGCCAACACTAGTTGCCACTGAGCAAGGTGGCACGAGAACATTCTGAAGCATTAGCTGCGTTATGTATCCATATATGGAGCACCACATCCCGGGCTGATCTGGGGATGTCGTCAGTCCGTGCTAGTTATTTTGAGGGCAAATGGAAGGTAGAGAGGATGGATGAAGGGGTATGCAGCCTGTCATATCAGTTTTTAGTGATTCAATCAGGAGTGGACACGTCTCTAGATGAAAATATTTCTCCATTCACACATTCTTTCTATTCACTGGTGGGACTCTTATTAGGTACGTTTGTAGGAAATGTAGCTATAATGTGGGAAATGTTTGCTTCTCATTGCTGTCTCACTTCTCAGAATTCCAGTTCTTTTTATACTTTATCTTGAGTGACTGTGTGTGTGTGTGTGTGTGTGTGTGTAAGTAGCTTTGAATGGCCAAGGACTAATCATAATCACAAGTATTCAGATCCACAGTTTAATGACAGATTCAATGCTGTTTCCTTCCTCGTTATAACCTTAAATCTTGGACCTTGGTTATTAAACTTAGTGGGAAATTTCTTCAGCTTATTCAGCGATTGCTTTCACATTGCTCAAGGTAGATTTTTAAAAGCAGACATTCTGTTCTTCATAATTTCCTGCCTCTTACAAAACTGATGTTTAAGCTAATGTTAGAAAGTTGGCCAAAGAAACAGCATTTAAAAATTTTTTTTGCTTATTCCATGTTCATGGGTCACCTAGATTTGAGTGCTTTAAGGGAACATGGATGGGCTTCAGCAAACGGGCAAAGACTATCTGTGCCTGGCTTCTGGGAGCAAGGCAATGCGGAGAGCCAGTGTGTAGAGAGGGGTCCCTGGTCCCCAGTCTGGCAGGGGGGGCTTTCCCCAAGGGGATGTGCCCCGGGGCTTACAGTGAAGTCAGGTAGCAATTCTGAAGGCCACAGGCAGGGTCTGTATTGGTCTCAAGACCTAATTTTTCTAAACTTTATAGTTGGGTTTGGTTCTAGGGAATTGGGTTTTCCCCCTTAATAGGGTCAGGTGGCAGGGGTGGAGGCTGAGAGGGGACAGAGCTATGTATAAATAAGCCCCTTTTAGTTGTACTCCAGTCAATCCAAGATTTAGGGGCAGCAAGACCCTGGACAATCGATAAAACCTCTTCATGACTCAGCTTCCTCATCTGCAACAGCGGACGGTAACATGCGCCCGGCAGGTTCATGGGGCTAGATTCAGGAAAAGTCTTGAACATGTTTGGACGTGGCAAGTGCTAGATTTTCGGTAGAAAATGACATTCTACAAGTCCATTTGCCTCAGCATTTTCAGTGTTTGTGTCAAAAGCCTCAGGCATTTCCCATTTATATGCAAAACCTCTCAAGGTAGGTTTACTCCATTATTTTGTATAGATGCTTGAATGAGTCCACTGCTAACCACACAGTTATTTGGGTTTAATAAAACAGTGGTAGACACATAGGGATCATTATTTCTACTGGATAGTTGAGAAAACCAAGGCTTAGCAATCACGTGACCTATCCAGGGTTATTTCCAATGAGTGGCAAATTCCGTGGTCCTCGTTGGCCCATTTGGGAGGCGGTCTGCCTCCAAGGAAATGGTCAGGGCTGTACTGTGGAGCACACAGTTACTCTAAAGTTTTCAAGGTGTAATACAAGTACTTTATTGACATTGTGTTTTTTGAGAATTTTCCTGATCCTTGCTGAGATAAGTGGAGACAGTGAAGGGCATGTCAAACCAAGGTTGGGAAACACTGTTCTAGGTACTGAAGACACTCCCTTCCCCACCCTTCAAAGAAAATCTGCACAAAGTACGGATTCCAACCTAAACTTTCCTCTGAAGCCCAAGCTTTGTTCTGTGTCACTGATTGAAAGCAAATACACAGAAGGTTTCTTTGAATGCATACAAAATGGCACCTAGATTTGAGTGGAGCGTGACACTGTAAGATAGGAAGACATATTTACAAGGCTCTGCAGAGGCTCCCTGCACAAACCAAAACCCTTGTTTCAAATTAGAGCTTATCTACGGATTCAAAGAGGCTGCGGAATCCTCCAGCCAAACTCTGACTGGTTTTGTTTCCATTCTTGATCAAAGATACAGAGCCGAGTAGGGTTGAAAGAAGCAGCTTACTGTCAACGACACGGAAACATTACACAGGGAGTGTAATATTTTTGTTTGATTCCATTAAGCACTCTGCCCGAGCCCAGTGTGCTGATGATGTGGTGTGAATGTGATTAATATGAGTCCACAGTGAATGTCCACGTCCAGAAGATTCTGGCCCTAGATGCTACGAGTGCTCTTCTGGCATGTGGAGGGCACTGAGCTCCTGCATAAACCATGCATGTGAGAAAGCGCTGTTCGTAAGGTGTCAACAGAAGAGTGAAACCTTTGTCGACATGGGGATGAGTTTCCAAACAGATCTCCTGGGCATCCTGACTTGATATGGGGCTGCCGGCAGCCTCCTGGGAGTGTCCTGCTTTTATGAAGAAGACACTGGATTGACAGCTCCAAGAAGGGAAAGAAAACAGACCATGTCTCTTCATCATCCTGACAAACCCACTAAATTAGATGCCGCATGACCAAACGACGACACAGACCCGTGACTGCTACCATAGCGGCTAGTGTCTGAAGAAAGTCTGCACCATTAATTGGAAGAGCCGGTGTCAGCGAGGTGACTCCTGCCTGGTGTCTGAGGAGAGGACAGGAGGTGTGGCTCGCCTGCCAGTCAAGCCGGGATTTCCAAGAGCATTAGTCTGAGTCTCTAGTGCAATTTCACAGTCCTTTGGGGCCCTAATTAGCAGTCATGTTTTGAAAGCCATTTGGAATGGTTCCTCCATGTTGAGAACGCTTTGAGTGAAACCAAGTTAGGTGGATTTTTAAGCAGATTTCTTCTTCTTTTTTTTTCTCCTTCGACTTCTACAACATACCTTAAGAGGGGAAGGGAAGAGCACATCTCAGATTGGGACGACTTTTGGCATATATCAAAACCCCCAGGGCAGTTCTGCCCTGCTGTGAATCACAAATGAGATGGGGACAGACTGCTTCTCTTTGTGGTCCCATTTGCATCCCTGCCCAGGAGACCGTCATGGAATTCTGTTCTCCCCGCTGATTTTGAATGCGTGGTGCTCAATCCATTCGTTTTGGTGGTGCCTGATGGCATGCAAATGCTCTTATACATCCAAGCATGTGCACAAACATCACATCCCCCTATGATCCCTAGTCTGATTCAACTTTCTAATGTGGAACTTGAGCAAAAGAAACAGGAGCCTGGGGAGATTGGCTGTGCCTTCTGGGAAATGTTGTCCAGTCTAGAGCTAAAGGGCTGAAAGAGACACCATGAAGAGATCACAGAACTTACTCTACTTGGGACTCCAAGTAGACCTTAAGAGGTTGTCATTGAAAGCATTGTGTGTGCTGGGCAGATGCGGATATGGTGGCCAGGATTCTTTTCTTCCAGGGGCTTCCACCAAAGGCGGTGGGGTGGGGAGAAGAATGCTAGGAGGTGGTGTGGACACTGGGCTGTCTGCTGCTGGCTTGGCACCATGCGAACTTGGCACTAGGTGGACACCATGAAGAGTTTCTCCTGTGACAGCATCAACCCGATTGGGGCAGGTCACGGGTGTGGGTGAGGCTTCCCTCTTAGCTCTGCAGCAACAGTGTCCCCGCCTTCGGCTTCTTCATGAAGGTGAATTTCATCGCACTGTCAGCCACAGTGGCTGCAAAGGCATCACTGCTGATCGGGAGAAACACGTTAGCAAATGAGAAGCTATTTCAAAGGAATACTGTTGTTTCTTTTGGAACCAAACCAGACCAGATGAACTGACCTACTTTTGACCAAGATACTAAAAGGATTGCCTGGAAACCCATTTGACAGTCAAATCCCCAACTGTTATTAAATGTAAACAAAAGACCTCTTTGTAAGGCTTTGAGGGTCTTTGCAAATGGCTGCCCTAAATGGCAATATCGTCTTACCACTGGGTTCCTGGATGACATCTGTGAAAGGTGACTTATTATCTTACCTCTTTACTAACTGCAAACACATTCTGCATAATTTTCTTAGCAAGAATTTATACCCTTGCTTAATAATGTGTATGGTCTATCCCGAGGTGGTAACAAAAGGTCTTGGGTTCCAAAGGTATTTTTTACAAATGTTGGCATATCGATCCCATGTGCCATTATTGTAATTAATGTGCTACTTTTCTTAGATGCCACAGATACCTAGTGGCATATCTGTTACAGGGGAAATTTCTATTTGGCTATATAGAGGTCTGGCATTCCAAGAATCATTCAGCTCTTTGAGACTTTCTCTTATACATGGATAGTGAGCACCTCATCATATATCCCTAAAATTTCAATACTGGAGTTTTACTTTATTTGCTCAGCACTTGGACAGAAAGCAAGGTCAAATATGTCAGTGGCCTCCACTTGGAGTTTATCGGACTGGCACTCAGAAACTCTGACTCTAGACCTACTCTGTTATTTAGTAGCCTCAAGGTCTTGGTTAGCTGTATCAAAGGGAATACAGTGAGAAAGTATGAAAAAATTTTTTTTAAATATACTTTTCAATATAACCTTAAAGTACACGTCTGCAGGCTGGATCTCACCCCAAACCTCAGACTCACGTCTACTTCCTATTCAACCTCTCCCCTTGTCTGACAGGTAGGCTTTTCCAAAAATTCCTCCCTACCCTCAAGAAAGTCCAACTCAGGTTTCTCCTTGATAAATTATAAGTTCACTGCTTAGATAACAAATCTGGGAGTCATTCTCAATGCCTTTTCCTTCTTTCACATTCCACATCTGGTCCATCACCAGATGCCTTTGGCTGTACCTTCAGAACATATGCAGAGTCTGGTCTCCCCTCACCTCCATGGCCACTACCCAGGTTCAATACATGATCTTTTCTTGCCTTTTATTGCAATCACCGTCTCCATGCATCTCCATGCTTCTGCCCTTGCCCCCTTTAACCCATCAGTGATGAAAGTGGCCGGAGTGATCAGTCACTCCCCTGCTCCAGCCCTCCATGGCCCCCATCTCACAGTCTGCATCCAATGCTCATGTGGGTTTACTTTCTGCTCCACTCACTGTCACGAGGCTCTGTGAGGACATTACTTTGTTCAGTTCACTCCTTGGCTTTCTATATCCAGAACCTTCCTTAATACACGGCAGGAGCTCAGGACATGTTTGAATATTTGAATGAGTTAAGGAAAGAACAAGGATCACTTTCTATTCTTTTATTTCCCCAACTGCTTAATGGTGGAATGTTTAAAGTGATTTCTCTTATAAACACATTGATTTAAATATAAAAGGATGCATGTCCATTTGAATATTACAGAAGTATGGGGAAAAAAAGTATTCCTCCCAGGACCAATACCTAGAAGTTTACCACTGTGTCCTAAGGCACTTTTCTGGTTAGAAATCACTTATGTCTAGACATTTTTGTGTTTTGTGGGGTTTTTTTTGTAAAATTAGGATAATTCCATATAAATTTTCTGTAACTTGCTTCTCCTCCCCTCTCCCTGCCCCCACTCCACATTTTATCCAGGATTTTCTTCCATTTTAGTGCATCCTAAATGTTTTGGAACTTATATTCAGTAAGGCATCATACAGGCAGGTTGGTTATAGAGAAGTATTTTATAAATAAGAACATGATTCATTTTTAGTTCCCTTTTTTAAAACGCCAGCATAGTTAACATACAGTGCTATATTAGTACAATATGGTGACTCAACGCTTCCACACGTCACCTGGTGCTCGTCATGTTAAGTGTGCTCCCCTTCCCCTTCACCTCTGTCACCCATTCCCCACCTGCCGCCCTGCTGCTGACCATCAGTTTGTTCTCTATAGTTGAATTCTGTTTTCTTATTTGTTTTGTTTCTTAAATTCCACACATGAATGACATCATATGAGACTTGTCTTTCTGTGAGTAACTCATTCCACTTAGCATAGTAGTCTAGATCCATGCATGTTGTTGTAAATGTCAAAATTCCATTCTTTGTTATGGCTGAGTAGTATTCCTGTGTGAGTGTGTGTGTGTAGGTGTGTGTGTATGTGTATGTGTGTGTAGGTGTATGTGTGTGTATGTTTGTGTGTGTATTTGTGTGTGTGTGTGTGTGTGTGTGTGTGTATGTGAACCACTTTTTCTTTATCATTCATCTATCAGTAGACATTCGGGCTACTTCTGTAATTTGGCTCTTGTAGATAATGCTGCAGTAAACACAGCGATGCATATATCTTTTCAAATTAGTGTTTTTGTATTCTTTAGTATATACCTAATAGTGGAATTTCTGGACCACATGGTAATTCTATTTTTAACTTTTTTGAGGAGCCTCCATACTGTTTTCCACAGCGGCTGCACCACTTTGCATTCCCACCAGCAGTGCATAAGGGTTCCTTTTTTCTCCACATCCTCACCAACACTTGTTGTAATAAGAACGTGATTTTAATCATTTTGATGATCATTACTCTATCGGCTCACTAAATGCGGGCTCCAGGATCTCAGTATCCAGTCCTGCTTTGACAGAGCCTAAGGCATTTACTGCATCTGCTACATTAGTAAATAAACCTTAAGTCTCATAGTGCCTCACAAAAGGCACGGTACACTCGCAAGAAAAAAGAATATTTCTTTTAACTCTAGCCTTATGAAGAAGGTACGGGAATATGTGTTTTAATTGAATATTTTATTTTTATTTTATTTTTTGAAGATCTAATTGTGAATTAGAATGGAATTAGATTCACAATTAGATCTAATTGTGAATTTATTTTATTAATCATAATAAGATGATTATTAAATAGTTCATGAATCATGCAGCATCCCTTCTAGAAGGTAGAGGAGAGATTCTGAGCATCTTACAAGGCAGTGAAAGTGTTAAGTGATTAGCCAGCTCTCCGCTGCTCGTGGTCATTTGCTCCAATCTCTGTCTTCTGGCTCCTCTGTGTCAGTGCAGATTGACGTATGGGGCTGACGTGTTATCTTCATTCTATAACTTAGCCTTTTTCCTTTGTGGCTTCTCCCTCAGTCTCTTAAAAAAAAGCCTTTCAGGGTGATCTACCAGGGCTTAGAAACTGTACAAGTGCTTTAAGAAGCATCTCGTTTTGGGTCAGTTCTCTCTCTAAAAGCCTGTCATCTTTAGCCTTTTACCAATCGGGGTGTGTAGTCCCGGACTGCGTATCAAAGGTAATTAAGTCTCAGGAGTTTGTCCGGATTCATAAACTACTTAAGCTCTGTTCTTGCTCTTTAGACGTGTAACATAACTTTGTGATTAAATTGCGGCTTGGTATTTAGTCTGGGACCACTTATGCTTTTACTCGTATAAAGTCATATATGTTTTCAGTAAAGATTAGCCGAGATGTCCAGAGAAATGGAGTAAAATGAAGTCTTTAAAAAAAAAAAAAACAAACGGTAATTAGGCGATTCTTTCTTTCCTTGCACCTGCTCATCCCCACCCTCATTCCCCTCAAGCTCAAGTGCAAGGAGTGAACCATCATAGTTGATGAATGTAAATTACACGGAAGGTGAAGTCTGGTGGGGAGCTTCAGGATGAAAAGCTGCCAGAAGTTTTTCAGGGTGGTTCAGCATTTTCGCTTAGGAGAAGTTTATTTGCATAATTCCCAGGATCCTCCGGAGTTCTTTATTTAAAAAAGAAAGAGAAAGCTTTCTACAGTCATTACCTGGGGTGTATCTTTTTCTCTTGACATTGCATTGACATTGTTCTTAAATAAAACAACATTGTAGCCATGAGGGGCTATGAGTAGTAGGATCTCTGCTAGCTGCCTTTCCCAAAGCATTCTGTTTTTTTCATATCTGGTCTGGTGATATTTAAGTGGTCTGACTTCATTTAATGATGATTTAACAGTGTTGAAGTGATGTTTAATCGACATATTTCCATATTCCCCTTCTTTCCTCTTGGATGAAGTTAAATTAATTTGCTTATGAAACTAAAAGAATCTCATCCCGTTTATCTTTTTGTTATTCTGACTCCAGCTACAAAAGGAAACAGGGACCTGACCATGGAAAGAAAAGCCACCGTTGGTTAAATGTAGTCCCAGAAAAGGGCTCCTTTCTTAAGAGAATTACCGCCTTATTTATTATTTGCTAAGTTCTCCGCAATGGTTTTCTCTACGGGAGAAACAACTTTATAGGTCAGGAAACCAACAACTCAACAGTTTAAGGAAAACCCAAGCAGCCCCCCAGGAGAAGGCCAGCCCCCTGCACTCTGTCACATCTTGAGTAGGCGAACTGGCTATGTCACAAGTACCTGAGGGTTATAAATAACACGAGATGGCAGCGTAGAACCTACAGGGGCTTAGAAATCATTGTTTCATGATAAAGCTGAGGTTCCAAGTGATGTGCACAAGGTGATAAGGCTGGCTCACGGCCAACAGAGGCCACGACTCTGAGTCCAGACCCAAGGTGGCCCCAAATCCTGGCTTTCTTGAGGAAGCTCTCATTTCCAGCCTTCTGCCCCTCCGGCTGTCGGAGCACTCATAGGTGGCAGTTGTCCCGCCCCAGCCTGGGGCTTAGCAGGAATCAGTGACGCTGACCCTATATCTTGGAGCATCCCAGTTGGCCATCTGTCTCGGTCTAAGAGCTGAGTCTTCCTTTTCCTTTTCGAAACCTTCCTTGAGATAGTTAATATCCTCAGGCCTCATAGAGATTGCAATCGCTCTTGCAAGAAGTGTAAAATTTGTATTAATATTTAATTCCTACAATTTGGAAGAACTCGAAACCGCAATTAGATGGCAGTGCCCATCTGCTTCCGGCAGGCACACGTGCTCTTACTGGATCCCTGGGAGGCTGCAGCGGGCGCTCAGC
This sequence comes from Suricata suricatta, assembly GCF_006229205.1. Lineage (NCBI taxonomy): Eukaryota > Metazoa > Chordata > Mammalia > Carnivora > Herpestidae > Suricata > Suricata suricatta. The sequence continues at coordinate 105,742,532 of NC_043701.1, forward strand.
ACCTTCGCGTGTGTTCCTTAACAACGTTCCCACAGTCTCTCAAGAGGGAGCTCCAGATGGTGAAGGAAACCTTGCAGGCCATGATCCTGCAGCTCCAGCCGGCGCAGGCGGGGGAAAGAGAGGCCCCAGCTTCCTGTGTGACAGCTGGTGTCCGGGAACCACAGGCCTGAGGCGGGACAGCATGGGGGCTGGAGCGGGAGAGGCCACATCATCAATATAGATGCACAGGAGGCCTCTCTCACTTCCCCTGCATGACCCCTGGGCCCGAATCCACCATGGAGATAGGACCTGGAGGGGGCCCGCAGAGAGGTGGCCCCGTTGGCTCTCCTGGGGCCAAGATCGGGGAGGGGAACAATCTAGATCTGCTGAATTTCCCTCCGACCATCAGCCAGAGGCACCTTTCCCGTGTCCCTACTGGGAGCGTCCTGCGCAGGACACGAACGTCTTCTCATCTCAGCCCCCAATAGACAGAAGCTGGGGGTGAATCCTGCTAGAAAAATGTCTCTTTTCCTGTGCCATCTTGCTTTCTGCTGCAATTAAAACATCTCCTGATTTAAGAACCCGTTAAAAGGAAACTAAACCTAAGCCTCCCTCACCACACCTGTGATACTTTCCTACAGGCACATGATATAAGGGAGCTAATTAACCCCAGATTCTGGAATTAACAGCTTTTCACCTTCTCCTGTGATTCACTAAAATCTCAGAAGAATTACTATGAAAAGTTCCAAAAGGTATTTCTTTAAAGTAACAGCCTATCAGTGAGGCACAGTCTTTGGGTTTTCCTATTGTGGCAATGCCCATTTGTACCGAAAAGGGTGTTTCACCAGGACACATGGAAAGTCACCCACAATGACAGCAGGAAGGGGAGGAGGGGCATGAAGGGATCCGGTGACATGTTTAAACTTCTGGGCCTCCCCTATTTTCCTCTCAGACCTGTTTGGCTCAGTGCCAGACAGGGCATGGTCCTGGAGCCCCGGGCGGTAGAGTGTTCTGCACGGAGTTAGTGCTTGCTCAGTGGGGCAGGCATACCCAGTACAATCGTACCTGCTCAGGAAGGCACACAGTCCTCTGTAAGGTAGTGACTACTCAGTAATGTGGGGCATTGAGGGCCCTTCCCTGCCGGGGCAGCTGTACAACAGGCTACGTTCTATTAGGCAGCATTCCCAAGGTGCTCTGAGCCAGGCGGCCTCTAAGAGATGCTCCACAAATGAACAGGTCTCCCTCGGTCAGATATGTTTGGGAAATACGGCATGCCATGATTTCTGGTTGGAGAGCCACAGTGCCCATTAGCATGTCAGACTGGAACAGAGCTCGGGAAAGAAACCCGCTTGATTTTTTTTTTTTTTGTCTAACCCACATTTTTATGGATCATAGATTTTATTTAAGCCCTATTCATACTTCACCCATCTATGTCGTGCAGCGCCACATTCTCTGGGGAAGTCATGGTCCACAAAAATACCGATTTCTGTAACGTATTAGGGCGTGACAGCGGCCAGACTCAAGCTTTTGCGCAGTGTTGAGCTTAGGGACTACTTGCCACAGTTTGGTAAGTCTAATTGATTTGTTGAGGGGTTTTTTTTGTTTCTGTTCTCATTTATACTTACAAGAATAGGGACGGTGCTCCTTTCATGAGGATCCGTGGGCGCTGGACAGTTCTTGTCATTTCCTGAAGTCACACTGTCATTTCCGGAGGCCAGCTGGTGCTCTGCTAAGCCTCCCGTGCTGGGCAGCACTTCTGTCCTCAAAGAGATGCCCTGCTGAAGCCAGCACCTGGCCAGGGTCCAGGTAACCAAGCAAAAGCACAATATGTGAATTTGCTGATTGTGCTTCATCAATTTTATCTTGAGCATTTCAAAAAAATACGCTGTATGTATTTCAATAATAAGTATAATTAATTCGCTCTAGGAATTCTTGGGTTTTTAAATGATGGACTAAGGTAATGAATTATTTATAATCATGTCTAAAAGGTAATATGTACTAGTCATATGCCACTCGGAGTCTTGAATTAATTAATTAATTAATTAATCCTTGAAGTAATTCCAGTGAGGCAAAACTGGGGACAAGTCAGGATTGACCATATCCCCAATAGCAAATGTCTACTCTGACATGCATCCTATTTGGAAGGCTCCCAGACACAAGACATCTTAACAAACACTAATCCGAGTGTTTTGTGTTACTCGGATACCACCATGAATATCTCTGTGACGTCATGATGTATTTGAAAATTCTGGAAGCTGATAAGAGCTGTAAGTGTGCCCCAAATGAGAGTCCTCTAGTACCTCCGGTGAGCAGTGTGTCTGTTTCTTTGTTGAGATGCCTGGATAAGTATCGGGGCAGGTGACTGACGCTTTAACCACGTGCAGCAACTCCTCTGTAGTCTACGCTGGTGTCAGCGTCAGCCGGGAAGCCTGCTACAGGCCAGCGTGTTTCCTCTGGCCACACGACCTCCTTGGGACGAGTCCCTTCTTCGGCCACTGTGACCTTCAAAGACCTGGGACCTTGTGTCCCAAACCATAATATAGTACAATTTGGGTCAGGACTTGAATTTAAAATCAAGAAAACCACAATGCAAATGAAAGCTTTTATGGAGATAGTAGCTAGACCACAAACCGAAGTGCAGATTGAAAATGGTGACGTGGTGTCTGACTTCCTTGTGACGTGGTATGACAGAACGTGTCACAGGCTATGCTGCCCGCCAGACTGAGATGCTGACATTCAAGTGGCGCTGCCCATCTGTCTTTGACCAGCCTGACTTAGGGCATGATCGCATTTGGTAACAAGTCTATTCCTTCCAACTTCCTGAAATTTCAAGATCAAAATGATGTTCCCCCAAATCATAGTAGTATGTAACCCTGGAAACCTTTCTTCCTCTGTAGTAAGGCTCGGTTCCCCACTCCAGGAATGTGGAAGGGCTCCACTGTGCGCACTGGGACTGTCCTAAGACCTTTATAATCGTTATCTCATTTAATTCTTACGTCAGCCCTATAGATGTCTATAGACAACAAAACAGAGCCTCAGAAGACCAGCGAGCTTTCCCCAAGGCACAGAGCTGAGGATGTGTGGAGTGACATAGGGGTCAGAGACAGGTGGAATGCACTTAACTAATGCTCTTCCTATTATGCCTTCAAGGGCTTTTTGAGGTTTCGAGCCATGGAGCTCTTTTATTCACTTCAGAGCACACGGTCACCTTGGGAATGCTGCTGGGGCCCTCAGCTTCACCCACCCCCAGGTAAGCCCCGGAAGTCCAGCTCAGCTCCAACAGGCTTCAACAGACGTGCCCACCCCGCTGTCCTAACCACCCAGTCAGTCCCAGCCCACCACAAAAGCCATACCAGGAACAGCCATTTATTGCTTGGCAATGGGCAGATTTTTCTTGGAAATCTGAAAAGAAATCATTCAGGAAAATAAAAAAAAAGAAAACCTTTCCGAAAGCAGTTGAGAAAATAGCACTGTACCCTTTGGTTGATGCCTCCTTGTAGAAGTGATTCAGTACTTTTATTTTTAATACCCTCATCTTATCTAATCTGTGAATTTTATCATATAATTTATTGCTTCATAGATTTTACTTTTGTTACATGAAATTAAAGCTGATACCGAAACCCTGGTGCACCTTTAATATATATATATATATATTTTTTTTTTTTTTTGGTCTTCTGGAGTGTGGATGATGGAAAAACTTATCAGGTTTATCCATTTTATCTTTTTGTTGCTGGATGATTGATTGTACAGTTACATCCCACAAAACCTTTCTAATAAAGCAATGCTTGAAAATGGGCATGTGTTTACTTTCCATTTCAACAAATCAGAAAACAATGGAATTTTCTATTCCAGTCTTCTTGATTGAGGGTAATCAAAATAGTATGACGACTTTAGTGGGGAACAAGACAAGGGTACCCACTTGAAATATTTTACTGGAGAAACTGACGAATTCGTTTAGGTGAGGAAAACAAATGAGGTTACAACTTGCGAAGGAGGAGATACAACCTTAGTTTTTACAAGAGAGGAGCAGCTGAGTGGCTCGGTGGGTTAAGCATCCAACTTTTTGGCTCAGGTCATCATCTCCCAGTTCATGAGTTCGAGCTCCGCATCGGGCATCGCTCTGACAGTGCGGAGCCGTCTTGGGATTCTCTCTCCCCACCCCTGCCCCCTTGCTCTCTCTGTCTCTCTCAAAATAAATGAACTTAAAAAAAAAGAAAACCTAAGAGAATGAACAGAAACGTTTTTTTACACAATTACACATCAAAATCAATGGGCTTTGCATATACAAACAACAGAGAAAGTCTAAAGAGAAGACCACGCTATTTAATAGCAACAAAAATGAAGAGAAAACAGCTAGGAATACAATTAAATAAGAAATGTGGAAGTCTTCACTGAAGGAAATGTTAAGATGAAGGACACAAGAGAACTGAATAAATATTCATCAAGCTTTGGATAGGAAGTCATCAGGAATTGTCAAATCTCTGTAAATTAAGTTATAAATATTATCTGATCTCAACTGAGTCATAGATGTCTAAATATCCCCAATACCTACTCTCTGCTCCATCCCTTCTAGCAATTTCTCATCTAGGTACCATGGGCTGCAAAGATGCTTACACACGCGGGCAATTGATTAGATTGCTAATCTGATTAAGTAAGGGGCCCCTAGACGATGTGGCAGACATAAACAGACCAAAATCTAGGCCTGAAAATGCCTCAAGGTTATGAAATTGAAACCAAAGGACAACAAATCAAAACAGCCAACTAGCCTTCAAGCTATAGCCAGTCAGCATTTTCCATGCTTCGTTTCCGTCTTTTCTCTGTACAAGGCTCTGCCAGTGGAGATCTCCTTAGCTCGTCCGGTCTGCGGCTGCCTGATGTGAACGGGTTTTTCCCGAAACTTCTAAAATGTCTTAAAATACCTCAGTTTACTTTCCTACCAATGCCTCTGTGTGCAAGAGCAACCATGGGAAGGACATCATTTTTAATCAACAGGAAATTGTTTAAACAAAGCACTATGGAATGCTTTGAAGTTGCTTTAACGATCTTTCTATGTGCATATGTTTCTGCAGAGAGATCGCTGGAAAGGGACCCAGGTGACTAGGGCAAAGGGGTGGCAAAGAGACTTACTTTCCAGTGTACTGCTCTTCTTTTAAAATCCTTATACTACATGGCTACATTTACTTATTTGAAAAATCAAATAGGGGCGCCTGGGTGGTTCAGTGTTTGAGTGTCCAACTTCGGCTCAGGTCATGATCTCGCGGTTAGTGAGTTCCAGCCCCACGTTGGGCTCTGTGCTGACAGCTTGAAGCCTGGAGCCTGCTTTGGATTTTGTGTCTCCTCTCTGCCTTTCCCCCATGTGTTCTCTCTCTTTCTTTCTCTTTCTCTCTCTCATAAATAAATAAACATTAAAAATGAAAAAATAAAATGATTTCTTAAAGAAAAAACCATAAATCATGGAGATATGAGAGCAGACCCTAAGGTAGAGCAGGGCACACAGGCCCAGGGCTCCCTGATGCTGATGCAGGACTCATCCCTATTCAGCCCCCATCGTGTGCCCAGCATGGTGCTGGAGAGACAATGTGCCACCTATTGGTGATAAAATGACAGCTATGATATATTATGATCAAATGACTTGAAGGAAAGTAATTGCTGTGATCATTGTAACTATTACCGTCATTTAGAAAATTTTTTTAATGTTTATTTTTGAGAGAGAGAGAGACAGACTGCAAGTGGGGTGGAGGGTGCAGAGAGAGAGAGAGGGAGACACAGAATCTGAAGCAGGCTCCAGGCTCTGAGCTGTCAGCACAGAGCCTGACGTGGGGCTCAAACCCATGAGCAGTAAGATCGTATCCTGACTGAAGTCCACTGCTTAACCGACTGAGCCCTCCCCCAGGCGCCCCTGTACTTATTAGCATCTTAAAGAGATGAGTTGTGTTTTGGCACTGTCTTGAACACCTATCTATGTTCAATGATTTAGTACCAAAACTTCAGCCCCGTCGGGGACCCCAGTTCTCATCCTGGGTGACAGAGTTCAGTAAAGCCTCCCTCCTCTGAATAGTAGATCAGTGAGCCCCATGGGCTGGTTGTGCGGGCAGAATGGGGAGGGGAAAACACAGTCACATCTGTCCCCTGTTGTCCCTTAGGGGGACCACTTATTCCATCAGTGTTTTGTTTAAACAAGTATGCTTTTGATTATACTTACCACGCACACTTTCCCACTGTCATAAAGATGTTCTGACAGACCCTGGAGTGAAGGAGAGTTTGGAGAATACCTCTCCTTCCCCTCATTATTCCAGTAACACAAAAGAACTTCTTGATGCTACAACACCCTTTCTCAAGAGTTTGAAAAGTATCTACTAGAAACAAAGCTCATGTCTGTCATGGGAGTTTGAGCCCTTCCCAGTGCCGGTGAAATACTTACTGAACTCCTACTATAAAAATCGTTCATCCTATAAACGGATGAATTTACAACCACAGTGCTTAAAAACGTTCGTGAAAATCATCCAGCAAGTGATGAAAATGGGTGAGTGTTGATTCCCAGGACTCTGGTTTTAAATCAACATAAATAAATGATTAGACCGCACGCACGCATGTACACATATACACACATGTGCAGACACACACACATGCAGACAGACACAGAGACATGATGATAGTTCAGGCAATATTGAGCAGTTATTATTTTGTTTCCTTTATGATTTTATTTGTAAAGACAACATTAAAATTTTTTTAGTGTTTATTATTTTGAGAAAGAGACAGAATGGGAGTGGAGAAAGGCAAAGAGAGAGAAACACAGAATCCAAAGCAGGTGCCAGGCTCTGAGCTGTCAGCACAGAGCCTGATGTGGGGCTGGAACTCACAAACAGTAAGATCATGACCTGAGCTGAGGTTGGATGCTTAACCAATGGAGCCACCCAAGCGCCCTTGTAGAAACAACATTTAAAGGAAATTATTTAAAAAGATTCATGTGTAACTCACTATCTTTATTTTTCCAATCTCTGTAAAAAAGAACTATAGCCAGCATATTTTTATTCCACTTTTTATGTTTAATATCGTATTTTCCATTTTGCTACATCATCGTTATAATCATTGTATTTATATAATAGTCTCTCACATCGATCTACCATAACTTAGATACTCCTATGTGACGGGGTATTAAATCTTTCGAATAATTCGCTCTTATAGCCACAACTGCAATGACATCTTTATGCAAGTGGCTTTTTCTTGCCTTTAAATTATGCCCGCAGGAACAATTCCCAGGAGTGAGAGGACAAGAAAAGGTACGGAAGCTTGCCAGAGCTGAAATGAAGTTTGCATTGGGGGGTGAACGGAGAGGCACGGGGCAGCCCCGGGTGCGGCATGTCCTCTCCCTCGGGAATTCCCAGCCTGGCGTTGATCAGCGTGATTGATTTTGTGGCGCTCCCGGTCAGCTAGAATGTGTCCACCGCAACCGCATCGGCACATCGTCGTTGGGCAATCCCTGCCATTTAAAATGAACAGTGTTGGGTCTCTCTGCCCTGAGCTTTCCCGATGCTGCTCCAGCTGGTCCATCTGAGCCCATGCAAAGATTTTTCCAAAGTAAAGCCACAGATACAGGCATTTAAAAGTGAGGTGCATTTCTACAGTGGGGAGTGAACAGCATCAACCAAAGAGGGAGCACCACTCAGGCCAGACCACTGTGCGCTTTCTGAAGTACATTCTGGGATGTACTTAGGTCAGGTGCGTGTGGGAGGGGGTTGTTCATAAAGAAAAAAAAAAAAAAAGAGGGTCTCCAGGGCACCTGGGTGGCTCAGTAGGTTAAGTGTCCAGCTGGGAAACAGAGGCAGAAAGAAATGTGGATAAAATGAAATTTCATTACAACCTGCACCCATCGACAAATACTTGAGGCCCTTGCGGTATAGCATTTCTCAGGAACTGGCTACTGTCTTAATGCTTTGCCGGAGGCAAAAACAACCTTAGCTGACAATAGCTAGGCCTCCGGGATCCTGGGAGTCTTCTTTAGCAGGTGAAAATCCTTTGGAAACCTCCCCTTGCCTTCACCTCCCCCGACTCCCAAGTATTTAACCAGTCAGTCTTCACAGTCCCGATCCAAAGGCAGCTCTTTCTGCCCACTGGTTCTGTCCCCACACTTTCATAACGTCACCTTTTTGTACCAAAGATGTCTCGAGAACTCTTTCCTGGCCTTGGGCTCCAGACCCCCAACACCACTCCAAAACCCCATCATTTGGCCCCCAGACTTTTGATTTCGGATCAAGTCATGATCTCAGGGTTCATGGGTTTGAGTTCTGCACCCTCCCAGTGGGCTCTGTGCAGTCAGCACAGGGTGTTTGGGATTCTCTCCCTCCCTCCCTTTCTCCCTCTCTGCCCTTCTTCCAACTCAGGTGTTTGTGGACTCTCTCTCTCAAAATAAGTAAATAAACTTAAAAAAAAAAGGGTCTCTAATTTGTGGATCTGGCCACCTTCCCCCGCCAGACTCCATGATGCCCTCACTCAGGAGAACATGAAAGTTTGAACTAGAAAGTGCTCTGGATAACTTTGACTTCATCTACTCAGCCCACGAAGGGTGTTTTTGTAAAGCATCCTCTCCCATATGCAGAATTGCATGTGAACCTGAGCTTGGCTTGGGTGACCTTAGCCAGAGCTCTGCCTCCCTGGCCTGGCCCCCAGCCATCTCACGTCCTCAGCCCCTGAGCAATGTGAGAATGCAGATTCTAGACCCCTGTAGGTTATCCCAGAGTCTGATCTCCTTCCCAAAGATGCGTTTCTTTTTTTTTTTTTTTAAGTTTATTTATTTATTTTGAGAGAGAAAACATGAGCAGGGGAAGGGCAGAGAGAGAGGGAGAGGGAGAGAGAGTATCCCAAGCGGGCTCTGTGCTGTGAGTGCAGAGCCTGGGGGTGGGGGGACTCCATCCCACAAGCCATGAGATCATGACTTGATCATGAAATCAAGAGTCAGACACTGACTGAACCACCCAGGCGCCCCACAAAGGTGCATTTCAATAGGAGTCCCCTCGATCCACCCTCCTCCTTACCCCGCCCCCGGCCCCATATCTTTTACCTGCACCCAACTTTGATGGTCTATTGTCTTCATTTTTACCAATCCTTCTCACTTGGTGCTTTTATTATTTCAATCTCTTTTTCTTATTTATTTGCATTTCCTCTTTAGGGGAGAAAGGAAAAGTGGCAGTGTCTGATTACTTGAGAGCCCTGGGTGAACTCCCCCTGATTCTAAAGCACACTTTTCATTTATTAACATTGAAGCCAGCATTCATCTCCGCCTTTGGGGGGGAGGGGCAGCTCTCAGCAGGACCCTAACATCTGTGACAACCACACAGCTGGGGACGCTGGGACCGGAGACTTCGCCTGGCTTTCCTGGGAGGCTTCAGTCAATAAAAACCCCACGCCTCTCTTCACCTCGGTGGAAGCTTCTGATGCTTTGTGTAGGCCAAGAAAGTTCCCTCCTTTACACGTAGAATGAGTAAGAACTGCTTGGCAGGAGCCAGAGAACTGGAAAGAAGTTGATGATGCACGACGCTGTGGGCAAAAGCTCTTGTGCTGTGAGGAAGCTGTGCAAGATTCGAAGGTGACAATAAAACGATGCGCTCTTGCAAAATCCGGACAGAGACCGCGAGAGAGGGTGCACGCGGCCAGGGGAGGGCAAAGGACAGGCTGCAGCCTATGAGGAAACAGGGAAATGAAGACCGCTGTGCAGTGGCAGGGACCACACGATGCACAGAAAGCACTCTCTGGTGGATCCCTTTTCAGACAAATGCGGGAACGCAGAGGGCATGAGCCCAGTGGTGCCTCGTTAAGTGCGGGGTTTGAGTTTCAAGGGCAAGGGTACAAGGACGCGCCTTCCTGGCCCCAGGAGCTGGCAATTACCATGGGGGCGCTTAACTCTAGGAAGTTAGAACTAAGGGCATCTGGTTATCTTATGCTAGGAAGATCCGCGTCTTTTCACTTAACGAGACAGATGCATGTGGTTGTGAGGAGGTCAGCCGGTCCACAAAATTACAGTGAAATAGTTTATTTGGTGTTTCCATCACTCTTAACGTTTGTGCCCCCTGGCAAGCAGGGAGCTGGGAGGCAGAGCAAGTGTAGAGGCACCAGGCCGGGCTGGTTCCCCCCTCCCCCGTCCTCAGGGTCCAGGCTACGCGGGGAGTACAGGGAAGAATTCCAAAGGCAGACAGGGACAGGCCGGTGGAAGGATTGACCCAAAGCAGATGTCCCCAGGGTGAAATTAGAGTCTCTGGGCAAAATAGGGGCCAACAAAGAACCATTTCTGGCTCGCCCGCCCCTCCTCCATCCCCACTCCCCCTTTTTCTCTGGTTAAACCTCTTTCTTGTTAAATCATCTTTTCATTTATGATGTTTCTGGCAAATCTGAAATCATAGCCTCTAAGAAGATTACTAGAATCTCTCTCAGCCTGCTTGGTTCTTATTCTTCACTTTATTATGTGATCAAGAGACTGCGACTCACTTTACCATGATGGTTTTTTTCCCTCAGTCATAAAAAGATCCCTCTCTCCCATAGAGGAAGCAAAGAATTTTCTTGAGCTACCAAAAGACTTTCTAAACTAGGAGTAATGCTTATAAAGGCACACAGAATGGGAAGCTTTTAGTCCCCAGACATTTCCTGGGGCAGATAGATCTATGATTCCCCCAGGATAGCCACACAATGTTGTTGGGGGAAAATTTACGCTTTGGTTTTGAACCATGATGGAAAGCTGAATAGAACTGTCACAACTGACATATTTCACATGCTCCTAATGAATAACTATATGCATGGACATAAGGACTAAAAGATTTATTAATGCCAGTATAACTACCAAAGAACTTTGAGGCTGCACTGGGAAGATATCTATGATATTTTCCAGGACTCAGCACTGTAAGATATCTCTGTACACTGTGGTCTCATGTCATATACTTACTTCTCAGCCCCTGTGCTGTGGTCCTGCTCCTGTCACTTTATTGTACATCCTCTTGCATGTAATCTGCCAAACCCAATGGCCTTCTCTCTTGCCTTGTCCTGCTCTATGTTTTGGCCACAGTGTCCAATGTTGAAGCAAACCTCTTTCTCACTGAACCTCCCTTCTCTTTGAGATTCCCTGAGATTCCCCAGTGGGCTCATCCTACATCAGTCTTCTTGCATGATTGTTCTCACTCTCTTGGGCTCAGAAGAGGGATCCCACAAGGCCCTGTCCTCCGATCTCCTTTCTCCCTGGGCAAATTCATCTGCTCCAACAATGTCAGCATCATCTTTACAGTGATTATTCCCAAAGGCATAAGATTTGATTGACAATATTTATTGAGCACCTAGCACCTTAGGTACTAGGTCAGGCCCCAAGTTCAAAATTGTTTATGGGTCAGTACTCTCAAATCATTCTCTGGTTTTGCCCTCTTTTTGAGCTTTAAATTCTGCTGGACATTTCTATCACTGCATTTGAGACATCTCAAACTCAACATGTCTAAAACCAACTTCACTTCCTTTTTTCCTTCTAAAAGTCTACCTCCCATTCAGTTGTTCTTTATCCTGGAATCTGGCACTTTTATCTTCTAAGAGACACTGGGACCTTCATAATTGTTTTATGCTCCTACTTCTTCTTAATCCCATGTCCAATCAGGTAAGTCTTTCTGCTTTTAGCATGGAGAGTTTTCATATCTCTCTCATTCTCCGTCTAGTTCAGATTCTTGCCATACTTCCTTGAACTATTGCTATAGGTTTCTAATTGTTTTTTCTGTCTCCAATTTCTCATAATTTAAATCCATGGTCAAAGTTATTTTTCTAAACCAATGCAGAGCAGGCTCATAATCCCTCAGATTTGTCATTGCCCAAAGTTTTCTTTGCTTCCAAATTTTTATTTAAATTCTAACTAGTTAACATGCAGTGCAGTGTTAGTTTCAAGAGTAGAATTCAGTGATTTACTAATTACTTACAACATCCAGTGCTCATCATAACAGGTGCCCTCCTTAATACCCATCGCCCTTCTAACCCACCTGCCACCCATCTCTCTCCATCAACCGTCAGTTTATTCTCTATCTTCAAGAGTCTCTCATGGTTTGTTTCCCTCTCTGTCCCCACTTCATATGTTCATCTGTTTTGTTTCTTAAATTCCACATATGAGTGAAATCATGTGGTATTTGTCTTACTCTGACTTATTTTACTTAGCATAATACACTCTAGTTCCATCCACATCATTGCTAATGGCACGATGTCACTGTTTTTGATGACTGAGTAATATTCCATTATATATATATATACACACATTATATATATATATATATACACACACACATCCATATATATGTATATATATGTACATACCACATCTTTATCCATTCATCAGTGAATGGACGTATGGACTCTCTACATAGTTTGGGTGTTGTTGATAATGCTGCTATAAACATTGGGGTGCATGTACCCTTCAAATCTGTATTTTTATTTCCTTTGGGTAAATACCTAGGGTGCAATTGCTGGATTTATAGGGTAATCCTCTATTTAGCTTTTTGAGGAACCTCCATACTGTTCTCCAGAGTGGCTGGACCAGTTTGCATTTCCACCAGCCATGCAAAAGAGTTACCCTTTCTCCACATCCTCGCCAACACCTGTTACTTCTTGTGTTGTTAATTTTAGTCATTCTCACAGGTGTGAGGTGGTATCTCATCATGGTTTTGATTTGTGTTTTCTGATGAAGAGTGATTTTGAGAATCTTTTCAAGTGTCTGTTAGCCATCTGGATGTCTTCTTTGTTTTATGCCCATTTCTTAACTGGATTATTTGTTTTTTGGGTGTTGAGATTGCTTAGTTTTTATAGATTTTGGATACTAACCTTTTATCAGATATGTCATTTGCAAATATCTTCTCCCATTCCATAGACTGCCTTTTAGTTTTTCTGATTGTTTCCTTTGCTGTGCAGAAGATTTTAATTTTGATGAAGTCCCACTAGTTCATTGTTGCTTTTGATCCCCTTGCCTCTGGTGATGTGTATATATAGGAAGGAGTTGCTAGGGCTGAGGTCAAAGATGTTGCTACCCGTGTTCTCCCCTGGGATTTTGATGACTTCCTGTCTCACATCTAGGTTTTTCATTCATTTTTAATTTTTTAATTTTGTGAGTTTTTAAAAAATTTTTTATTTTTGAGAGGCAGTGAGAGACAGCGCAAGCAAGTGAGGGTCAGAGAGAGGGAGATACAGAATCTGAAGCAGGCTCCAGGCTCTGAGCTGGCTGTCAGCACAGAGCCTGATGCGGGGCTCGAACCCAGAACCATGAGATCATGACCTGAGCTGAAGCCGGACACTTAACTGACTGAGCCACCCAGGCGCCCCTAATTTTTAATTTTTGAATTAATTTATTTATATGCTATAAGAAAGTGGTCCAGTTTCATTCTTCTGCATGGTGCTGTCCAGATTTTCCAACATCATTTGTTAAAGAAACTGTCTTTTTTCCATTGGATATTTTTGCCTGCTTTATTGACGATCAGTTGACAATACAGTTGTGGGTGCATTTCTGGGTTTTCTGTTCTATTCCATTGATCCATGTGTCCATTTTTTGTGCCAGTACCATACTGTCTTGATGACTACAGCTTTATAATATAGCTTGAAATCCAGAATCGTGATGCCTCCGATTTTGTTTTTCTTTTTCAGGATTTCTTTGGCCATTTGGTATCTTTTGTGGTTCCATACAAATTTTACGATTGTTTGTTCTAGCCCTGTGAAAAATACTGGTGATATTTTGATGGGGATTGTCTTAAGTGTGTAAATTTCTTTGGATACTATAGGCGCTTTAACAATGTTGTTCTTCTGATCCTTGAGCATGGAATTCTTTTCCATTTCTTTTTGTCCTCTTCGATTTCTTTTATAAATGCTCTATATTTTTCACAGTACAGATTTTTACTTCTTTGGTTAGGTTAATGCCTAAGTATCTAATTGTTTTTGGTACAACTGCAAATGGGATTGATTCCATGATTTGTTTTTCTGCTGCTTCGCCATTGGTGTATAGAAATGCAACTGATTTCTGTACATTGATTTTATATCCCGCAACGTTGCTGAATTTATGTATTGGTTCTGGCACTTTTTTGGTGGAGTCTTTCAGGTTTTCTACCCAGAGTATCATTTGTCTGCAAATACTGAAAGTCTGACTTCTTCCTGGCCAGTTTGGACACTTTTTATTTCTTTTTGTTGTCTGACTGCTGAGGCTAAGACTTCAATACTAGATTAAATAACCATAGTGAGAGGGGACATCCCTGTCTTGTTCCTGACCATGGGGAAAACAGCTCTCAGTTTTTCCATATTGAGGATGATATTAGCTGTGGGCCAACAATGAAGTTTTTATTCAAAGATGATTATTGTTGTAACCAAACTATCCTTCCAGACTCATCTTGAACTACCTCTGTCAAACTGCTCTGGGTTATTCACCGTTTCTCAACTTTCCATATATTTTCACATGAGCTTTTCTCATGGCTGTGCTCTTAACCTTGAATGCTGGTATTCACTTATCTAGCTTATGTTCACTTGTCAAGAGTGCAAGAGAAGGAAAGCAATCAAATATGAGCCCCGGTTTTGGACCTGAGCCAGTGGTTTGTCACTTATTCAGATAGTGAAGGCCTTGGTGAAGAGAGGGTATGGTGTGTGTGTGTGTGTGTGTGTGTGTGTGTGTGTGTGTGTGTTTTGGGAAGGGGATAAGCTACCAGTAATTTGTCCATGTTACGTTGAAATTATTTTTATCAGACATGCAAATGGAGCTCCTGGGCAGGCAGCATGAGTTTGGATTGGACTGGAGAGTCAAATCACATAGATAATATTTAAAACCATGGAACTATGTAAAACTGAAAAATATTTAAAAGAGAGAGAAGTCCAAGAGGAGAAAAGGAGAAGAAGTCATGGGAGTCTGCAATAATGACAAATCCTTGGGACAGGAGTTTTGATGTGATGAACAGCAGACATGTGCCCTGCAGTAGAAGACAGGGAACTTAAGATCAGGGACCTTTCAAGCAATTGCGTAGAAATCATCCTAATCCAATAGCCCTGCAAGATGGTTACTATTATCCTTCTTCTGCAAATGAAGAAACTTAAACTTATGGGTCACTACATATAAAGAAATACATTGGATTCCTTCCGTCCAGATATCCAAAAAGAGAAATGTTAACAGGGAGGAAAAATACTCTTCTTCCCTTTTCATGTTGTCTTATGATTAAAATAGAACAACTTTAAGCCAATGCACTGGCAAACCCTGTTTTTTTCTTAATGTATATGATACAGTAGGTAGACACAGAACTAATATATTAACAGCTTGTCATTTTCACAACCAAATTATGTTAGATGATCCTTAAGACAGTCAGTAGGAGCCAATAAATGCCCCACTGTTGGTGGGTTAGTAGTTGAATGGGTACTTGACAGTAGGGCCCAACATCAAAAAGATTACAACTTCCTCAAAGTTTATATTTTGGCTCCTTCTATGTTATTTTCTCTCCTTTTGAGCACTTAAGTTTCTCACCTTGGGTATTCAGTCCTTGCTTGCAATGAGACTTCTCAGATGCTCTGCATATATATATATATATAATATATATA
>NC_043701.1:105758174-105776418 GCF_006229205.1 Suricata suricatta
AAGATGCTGGTAGGTTCAGTCCTTCCCTGTACCCAGGCTTCGAAGAGGAGGAGGACAAAAAGTGGTAACAATGGTGGTGGCAGGAAACACTTCTCTTTCCTTAGTTCATAGCCTGCATGTTCCCCAGCATAGAAGGGAGATCTGAGCATAATACTTCAAAGCATGATTAAAAATTAATGGCTCATGTAACAACCAATATTGTAAAACTTATCCATAAAAGTGGCTATTATTCTTTAACAGAAGGATTTCTAAAAGATGGCAGTCTTACTTTAGTGAGCTTCATTCCACTTTTGGAATTGTCTTCAGATCTCATTTCTATACCATGTGTGAATACCAATCTCACCTAGATAGCCACGTTTTTGTCAACTTAGGGTGTATTTCCCATTTCGATCACCTTTTTCTTTTTCTGTTTCTCTTTCTTTCTTTCTTTTTAAACTTTTTAAATGTTTTATTTATTTTTGATACAGACAGAGACAGAGCATAAAAGGGGGAGGGGCAGAGAGAGAAGGAGACACAGAACTGGAAGCAGGCTCCAGGCTCTGAGCTAGCTGTCAGCACAGAGCCTGATGCAGGGCTCAAACCCACAAATGTGAGATCTGACCTGAGCTGAAGTTGGAGGCTTAACTGACTGAGCCACTCAGGTGCCCCTCTTTTTTTCTTTCTTCCTTTTTTCCTCTCTCTCTTCTTTCTTTCTTTCTTCCTTTTTTCCTCTCCTTTCTTTCTTCCTTTTTTCCTCTCTCTTCTTTCTTTCTTTCTTTCTTTCTTTCTTTCTTTCTTTCTTTCTTTCTTTCTTTCTTTCTTTCTTTCTTTTTCTTTCTTTCTTTCTCTTTCTTTCTTTCGTTCTCTTTCTTTCTTTCTTTCTTCCTTCCTTCCTTCCTTCCTTCCTTCCTTCCTTCCTTCCTTCCTTCCTCCTTTCTTTTCTTTCTTTCTTCCTTCCTTCCTTCTTTCTTTCTTTCTTTCTTTCTTTCTTTCTTTCTTTCTTTCTTTCTTTCTTTTTCTTTCTTTCTTTCTTTCTTTCTTTCTTTCTTTCTTTCTTTCTTTCTCTCTCTCTCTCTCTCTCTCTCTCTCTCTCTCTCTCTCTTTCTTTCTTTCTTTCTTTCTGCCTCCAGAACTGTGAGAAACAAATATTTGTTGTTTAAACTATCCAGTCTACTGTTTCTGTTATAATAGACTGAACAAAGTAAGACAGGCACTTACAGTTCATTTGACAGGCCAGATTAATATAAGTGGATAGTCAATGGCAACATGGAGTCATACTGACCATACGGTTACCCAGGAGACATTGTGAGCTGGCATGTGAACATCACAGAGGGGTCAGGACCTAAGCAGGATCTTAAAACCTGGATAGGTAGAAGAGTAGCAAAGGACATTTCTAGAATAATGTGAACAGTGGCAGGGAGAGGTTTAATCATGTTCTTAATTTTTAAATTTTGTATTTTTTTTAAGTTTTTATTTATTTAAATAATCTCTGTACCCAACATGGGGCTTGCACTCACAACCCAGAGATCAAGAATCACATGTTCTTCACACTGAGCCATCCAGATGCCCCTTGATCATCTTCTTTCTTTTTAATGTTTTTTAAAAATACTTAGAGAGAGAGAGAGAGAGAGAGAGAGAGACAGAGAGAGAGAGAGAGAATGAGAAGACACCTAAGGGGGGGGGAGAGGGGCAAAGACAGAGGGTTAGAGAGAATATCTCAAGCCTAACACAGGGCTTGATCCCATGACCTGCAAGATCATGATCTGAGCCAAAACCTAGAGTTGGATCCCTAACCAACTAAGCCACCCAGGTCCCCCTGATCACCTTCTTAATAATAATACCCATGGAATATTTGGGAGCAACATCTTAAGCATATTAAATATATCATCTCATTTAATATATTCAGCAATCCCATGACAAATCAGTTAGGGTTCAGTCAGAAGAAGAACAAAACCATGCTAAGTATGTTAAGCAGTTTGGGGTTTAGAAGAGCTAATTGAAAAAAAGTAATGAAAGGTCACCACCAGCTCTCAGGTTCACCACTGTGGTTCAGAGAATCAGGATGTGGCTGTAATAGTCCATATTAGGATACTACAAGAGACTTCTCCCAATGTCCTGGTCAGCCTGCAGCACAAAGGTGGATGAGGGCAGAGGGAGTACTTGAGGGCCTCTCCAGAGCCTCACAGAGCCTGGGCACACATCAGTGCACTATGCCTACAACCAGAGAAACATCAGATAGACTGGGAAATATCGTTCTTCCCTGTGATACAGTAAAGGGAGCAGAAGGGAACAGGAATGAATGCCGGTTACCAAAAATATCCAGCACTATTATTGACAGATGATCATCCCGAGTAAACTGCCACAGGAACAGAAGAGCAGAGCTATGATTTGGATACAGGTTTGCCTTAATCTAAACTCATGCTCTGTCCCATTGCAGTGTCCTTGGCTGTGATAGGCTTTAGGTTGTTCTCAAAGAGTAAATGTGCCACCAAAAAGATGAAGCTCTGACTCTCATAAAGATTTTCAAAAGTGACTCTGGGGGTAATCCCAAAAGAGAAGTTTCAAAAATGCTTTGCATTAAAGCAGCATCACTAGAAAAAATAAAAAGTTTTCCCAAGGAGTCAGTATCACTTTGGTGGTTATATACATTGTGACACTTGCAACAACTCTTAAAATTTCCACTCAAACATGGAATATCACTTCTGCTTATATTCCATTGATCCAAGAGCATCACATGGCCAAGTTCAACAGAAGTTGGGTGAGATGGATAGCTTTCTCATGGGAGGCACCCTAGTTCTATAGCAACAGGCAATACAGCAAAGGGGGAAATAACTATTTGGAAAAAAAATAACATAGTCTCCTGCAATCACTTATAAAGGTGGAAGAAGAGAAGGGGAAGGAAAGAAACAAACCAAAGAACGAATATAAATAACAACAAAACTGAAAAATAAAATGCACTTTCCAAGAGACATGAAAGAAAATAGAAATACATCAGTGTGTGCATTAGACACATGAAAAGATTAAAAGGAAAGACTTTTCTTAACTAAAAAGGAAAAAAAGTAGTTGGGGAGCTGAAAATATGGACATATTCCAAAGACTCCCTTGGATATCAGAAACCTAAGTATTGCCAAAAGCAACTGTATTCCTTCCATAGATACTGAATCATGAAAGGATATTGTTAAAAATTGCTCAGATTTTTTTGAGTACAATCTGCAAGACTCAGTAATTCATATCCTAGGTTGCTCAAGAGGCTGGCTGAAACATCCAAGAACCACTAGAAGTAATCTTCAGAAAAATGATGAAAGACTACCACACAAAGGGAGAAGAATATTGTGCAGTATCATCTCATTCTTTTTTCTTTTTATTTATTTTAGAGTTATGGTTAAGTTCACATAGTAAAACCCTTCTTTATGTTTGTTCCCAGAAAAATATATGACCATGGAATAGTTCCAAGAATACATAATAATACATTATGAGCAGGTAGGGCTTATTCCAGGATTGAAAGAATGGTTAAATATCTTTAAGTCCATTTAAATATCTTTAAATTTGACCAAATTCTACATATTACTGGAACTGGGGAGGGGGGGATCAAATGACCTTTTCCATAGATGCCGAAAAGGAGTTTGACAAAATTTGCACACAAAATTTATAATTAAAAGCCCTGAAATAGGGGCACTGGGGTGGCTCAGGTGGTTTTGCATCAACTCTTAGTTTCTGCTCAGGTCATGATCTTGCAGCTTCATCGGTTCAAGCCCCCATCAGGCTCTGGGCTGGCAGCATGGGGTCTACTTGGGATTCTCTCCCTCCCTCTCTCTCTGCCCCTCCCCCACTCATGCTGTCTCTCAAAATAAATAAACTTAAAAAAAAACCCCTGAAATTAATAAAAGTCAGGTACTCCTTAAACATAAAAAGCATACAAGTATTTCAATATCTCATCCCCAAAGCTGGCATCTTTATTTGTGAGGAAACACTGGCCTTGCTGCTAAAACCAGGAGAACTAATGTTACTACTATTTCACATTGTGTTTGGGGTCTTAGCCAACAATTTAATAGTCTTTATCCATGGAAATAGGATACACAGAAATTAGAAGAATAGAATAGAATAGAATAGAGTAGGACACTAATTAGAAGATAGAAATTAAAAACTTCATCTACAATAATAAGACATATGAAATATGTATTTTAGGTGTATTTTAACAAGAAATGTCTAATACCTGCGTGAGGAAAACCAGAAGTCACTACTAAAAGACCTGAGACAGAACTGAACAACTGGAAAAGTCTACCCTTTTCTCAGATGTAAAGACATCACCAGAACTCAAAGTAAAGACAGATTCTACTCTGAGAGAGGACACATTTTCCTTTACTGGCCTTCATCAAGCCCGTCATGTCACATGTGCAAGTCTGTGCATATATGAGCATAGAGTTAGAGAAATTGAATGGCAGTAAGAGCTAAAAGTTATCCTGGATTAGGGGCTCCTGGGTGGCTCAGTTGATTAAGCATCCAACTTCAGTTCAGGTCATCATCTTGTGGTCCATGAGTTCAAGCCCCGCATAGGGCTCTGTGCTGATGGCTCAGAGCCTGGAGCCTGCTTTGGAATATGTGACTCCTTGTCTCTCTCTGGCCTTCCCATTCATGCTCTGTCTCTGTTTTCCAAAAAATAAATAAACATTAAAAGTTATCCTGGATGCTAAATACAACCATTCCTGGGGTCTAAGAGAGAAGATAAAGAAGTGGTGTTTTGGGAGGGGGTATTAAAATCTGCTCTGTTTCCTCAGAAAGAAGGCCACTCTGCTCTACCTTAAGTAATACAAATTATATCCTTATTTTGGAAAAATCCCACAATCTTCTTATGGGATTAGGATTCTACTGCCTTCTACCACCAGGGCCACAATGCAAGCTACTCCCCAACTCCGAACAAGTATCTTCAGTGAAGATACTACTATGGGAGGTGAGTAGAAAAGGCATGGGCTTTGTTCAAGTTCAGCCCCGCCTCCCCATCCCATGAGGTCTCTCCTCTTCTCTGAGGTGTACCCATGTCTCATTCTTCCTGTGACCCTCCAGGGCCATCTGCCGGATAAAACATGCAGGCTTGCATCTTCATACTTCACCATTTCTCCTTAGTTATGAGTTAACAGTGTACAAGACGGCCAAGGCAATGTTCAGGGCTGGTGTGTCCAGACTTCCGTAGGCTCAGGCTCTCTGACTCAAAATAGCCTTCACCCACATCATTCAGCAATTCTACCCCACACTGAATGCTGTGTTATGTTTGAAAGATTTTCTTCATGGAGGAAAGGAGTTTGTGTTTTTATGTTCAAGGTTGAATTCCTAGCACCTAAAATGACCCTCGTGTGCAGACAATCAATGCTTGTTGACTTGAAGAATGGATAGTTGGAAAAAATACCTTTCATTTATGCTAGCTGTGCTAGAAATTCTAACCTGCAAATTGTTTTCAAATATAGTATATTTTTATGAGAAATGCAAGTATAATAGAATCTACATAACATTATGTGAATAACCTTTGTTAAAATTGATGTTGTTGGGAGTATTTTGCATGCGATCAGAAGCGATATTTTTTCAGATTTTAGATGTTTTTATAAAGCAGCAGTTTGGTGTGTGTGTGTGTGTGTGTGTGTGTGTGTGTGTTCTCTGGACACGATGGCCCTGTCACAGTGCTGGCTTGGGGCCGGGGTGACAAAGGCAGACCGCATGTTGGATAAGGAAGGGAGGTGACTTCTTGTTGATGGTACGGTCAGTCTGAACTGCCCAGTCTGGACGGGCTGGGTCTCTCACTGGGAGGACCGCCCAACACTAGTGTTGGTCAAGCCCATTGCCCAAAGCTGTTCATGAACCTATTGTTCACATCCGATCAGTACAGAAAGAAAGTCTTCTCTCAGCCCTTCTCCCAGAGCCCCGTGGGTGGCTTCTCTCCACCATATGTTCCCCTGGAACTGGGCTGCCGAGCTTCCTGCCTGGGGCTCCTTGCAAACACATCTCCGAAGTGGCATGCTGGGGAGGACGGAAGTGCTGTTTCCAGATGGCACCAAATTAGCCTCCAGAGATTAGTATTTGCAAGAAATATGCTTATAAGGAAGGAAAACAATGGAGTCCCTGGGGATTTTAAACAAACCAGGCCCTTGGAAGGGAAGTCAGGGCGAGAGCTGGCAGAAGGCACTGGAGGAAGGTAGTGAGATATTCAAGTTTAAAGTATAAAGATAGTAAGGTTTAGAGGAGTTTAAACACATTGTAAAAACTTATCTAAGATTGCACGCTAGTAGGGAGCAGAGCTGACCTATGCCAAAGCCAGTGTTGATAACCTCAGTGCTAAACAACCTCTTTTGATCTGAGCCTGGTCTTAGTGGCAGAAACACCAGACCCTTCACAATCCTGGTCTCTGGCCTTAGGTTGTGCCTTGGTCTCTCAGTGATCTGGTCCTCGACACTTTACTCTGTAGGATCAACGGACTGTGTTGGAGTGAATATTATCTCCTTTGTGCTATCTGGGTGGCAACTATGTAGCTGTCTTAGGGCAGCTCCCCAAAGGCAGATCCTGAGGTAAGGATTTGAGTGCACATGATTCATTTGGGACATGATTTCAGGAAGCACCTGTGGGGGGTGGGGAGGTGAAACAGACAAAAAAGAAGCCAGTCAAAGGTATAGCTTGGTTACCACCGTGGGCCACCAAGACTTGATCCTGCTGGCCAACTCTGGGACACAATGTAGAGAACACCTCGGAATACTCCCCACAACGGGCACAGAAGTGACGATACTTTTCTTGAAGCTCTCGTCTATCAGAGGGACTCACTCCATAGCACTCCAACCTGGTTCTGGTTCTGACTTCAGTCAGATGAGGAGAAAGTTCCAGGCAGAGGTAGCAGGTACTATAGCAAGACTCAATGCAGAACACACTGGAGTGCATAGATTCCATGGGACTCAAGATGTGGGGCCCAACACTGTCTGCATTAGTAACTCTTGGGCTCCCTCTCTAGACCATACAACCATCACAGCCCTTCTTTCTGCTAAACCCAGACAAGGATTTGGAATTCTCAAAATCAATTCTCCAGGCAGTGACTTCCCATTGGTTAGCGTTGGTACCCAAGATGGAACCAGTCTTATATTCATTCTATTTACTCTTCTATATGGCCTCTGAAGACTTCAATCCCATAATGTTATGAAGGTATAATTTCCTTTGACTGCATGATGGTATATGTGTCTTTGGTTGCATTAGCTTTCTTGGAAGTTTTTCCATAAACATTTGAGTCAACTAAACACTTGAGATTTTCTCCATAAAGATTTCTATTATTGGTTTCCTATGTCATGTACCAGTGATGTTGACATTCTGAGCCCAAGTTTAGGATTTTGCGTTAATTCCTTTAAAATTTTATGGTTATTTTTGGAACCCATCATTCCAGTTTTTTAAAAGCTTTTGTGTGACATAATTTTGTCATCCAAGAAATGAGCCATGTCCCCAAATCTTTGGCAGCTGCGAATTTGATAACCAGGTCGGTTTTGTTTTACAAACGTTGTTACAAATGATAAGCAATGGGGCTGCAGACCAAGCCCTTTGAATGGAGACCCTGCCCCGCTTCCTGCGGCATGTGAATTATTCTTAATGGAAGGTGAAGTTTCTGCAGCCCGGGGTCCCAGGGGTGTCCAGGGCAGGAATGCTTGGGATGTCAGCGTGTAGGTTGGACTCCCAGCCATTAGAACTAATCTAATGGGGAGGGCTCAGGGAAAGGACCCCGGGTGCCTTCCCCATCAGGATTACTCATTGCATCTGGTCAAATGGATCTAGTTCTTCTCCCTAATTAAACCCTCCAGCCAAAATGGAAGTGACAGCCCCTCTCCAATGATGGTGGTAAAGCCTTTTGAGATCTCTGGCGGAAAGCTGACATATATCCCAAATTCAGGTGCCACTTCATTATTGCTTTTACAGTTTCTAAAGCACTTTCCTCCTCCCTCTCTGGCTGGGCATGCCCTTCTCTGTTTCTCCTTCCACATTTTCCTGTGGCTAGCATCTGTTCTGTTCTATTCTGACTCTCCCTCCTGAGCATCAGCCAGCTGTCCACACTGGGTGAGTCTCTGGGAGGACATCGGGCTCGACAGTATTTGCATGTGTGTGTAACTGCAAGTGTGTCCATGTGCATGTGGGCATGTTTGTGGAAGGGGTGAAGTGAGGAAGCGGGTATAAGGTGGTTCTGGCTGACCTGATTTGCATGAAGCATGCTTTTGTACAGTCGGCACATTTCCAACAAGCTGTTCATGTCAGTCCTTCCAAGAGGTGACGCTGGCCCCGGCCACTTGCACCTGAGCTCTGGTCAGTTGCTCGATGTGACATTCTTTGTGCTTCTTCTGATGTCGCACTTCCACGGGACTGTCCTAGTCCAACTTGCAGCCTCTGAGATGTGGCCCCATCCTCAGGGGTCCTTCTCAGAGCGCAGTGCCCGTGCCTTCCTGGGGAAGGTGTCAGGCTGCAAAGGTCTGGTGGGAGAAGCGGAACAAGAAAGAGTCCTCAGGGCTGCTGGCTGCTGGGAGCCATTTCTGAAGTAAGGCAAGTTTGCAAGGTTTCCCACCATCAGATGGCGACTGGCATCTTCACCCACTCAACCCCTACTCAATTTCTACTTGAGCACCGACCCCAAGGCGCCTGACTGACTGATATCAGGAATGACTTACCTTCTTATGTTAAAAATATGTGAATTGTACCTTGTGAAAAAAAAAACTTATTATAGGAGTTTCTTCTTTTATGATTATAGGAGCAAATGTTACATTTCCTGAGAAAACCTGTTTTTCTTCCCCTTGGAAAACAGGCTATTTGACCCCTGCTCACAAAGACCTAATTCTTGCCTTTGCTCTGCTAAAAAGTTTGCCTTATATTTGAATGCTAAAGATCCCTTCCTTCCCCATGTGATAAGCATCTAGTTACCTACTTCAATCTCTATTGGTAAAGATTATGCACGAGTCTTCTACCAATCTATGTTCCGGGAAATTTTTACGTATCAAAGAATTTGTTATCAGAAATCATTGTCTAAGACAATTGCCACTTCTGTTTTGTACCCCATACATTTTTTTAAATAAATAAAGCTGACTCTCAGGTCAGGGGAGAGTAGCCAGCCTGGTGAGCAGAAAGAAAGAAACCGAGACTCTCTCCCTCCCTTTTGCCGACACCGTCCATCCTTCAGGGAGCCCTGGACCTGTTGGAGCTGGACTCTGGCAGATGGCCATTTCAAGAAAGACTCAACTCTGGTAGCTAGTGCTTGTGACCTGGGACCTTGGAATACCCGTGCGACCCTTTGTCCCACCCCACAGACTCACAACGTTCACCAAAACGCATCATTTATGAAAGAACACACAAGAAAGTGCTTTGAAATTTTTAAAGCTTTGTAAAGCATATAAAGTATTCTTGGTGTGATTTGTGAAGCTTTTACGGGCCCCCATACATATTTTAGGCACACACACACACACACACACACACACAGTCACAGTTTCCTCACTTCACATCTGTTGAGCTGGCCCTGAAGGACACAATCTAATTACCTGTTATCATGAATAAATAATGTTAGCCGAACAACAAAGAAAAATAGGAAAACACAAAGCGTCAGTGCATATGATACGCAGAATCTCTTCTCATCACCTCTCTGGCTCCATTCTGTTTGCCTGAGTGAGCCCCAGAGGGCTAAGCAGTGACTACAAGGCCACATCTCTGCACCTGTGAGTTCCACCCTAAATGACCCACTGTGGCGAGCGGACCTTCCTAAGTGTGATAAGAGCTCTGGATATGGTCACGTTCTCAGCCGCAAAGCTTGATGCTGCTATGTGTATTTTGTTCCATCTGGGTAATGCAGCCTGGGATCTGCGTCTATTTATGCACAATTCCTTCAAAGCTACATGACGTGGAAGGGGACTGTCCTTTTCCTACCCAGCTAAGTGGGCTGATGGTACTCCCTGTGACAAGCAGTCGTTTTAAACATGAAGAAAAGAAGCGTGGCTCTAGCCAGTGACGATGTCTGCAGCCAGGACAGGAGAGCATCCACCTGCCATGCCCATGCTCTTTCCTTCCACCAGGTACATCGAAGTTTCGTACAATATGTTTAATATTGAGACCTCTTGAGCACTTCTTAACATCTTTGGCCCTCAAGGCAACCTTGTAAAGTCTGCAAGGCAAGGACTTTATTATTCCCATTCTACAGATAACGATGTCAACATTCTCTGGTTCCTCAAACACACAGAGCTAGTTCTACTCTGCCTTTTAGGACAGGATGAGTTACTGAAAAATCAATAGTGGTGCTGTTGTTTTTGCAATGTTGACTCAGCATCAAAAAGAGAGAGAGAGAGAGAGAGAGAGAGAGAGAGAGAGAGAGAGAGAGAGACCATGGAATTGATTACTTTGTCCTCATCGAAAAGATGACTGGGCTACTGCAGTCCGAGTGTTGGATTCTGAACTCAGCTCCCTGGGCAAGTTGAGGGCTCCAGTGCTGTTAAACGTTGAATTTGTTACCAAGCTTAAATATCAGGGAGATTTCCCCATAAATCAGCGATTTCCAGTTTCTCTTTTATTGCTCTGCAGATGGCAAGGCTTCAGGGAGGATGGTTGCCTTGGGTAGGCGACAGCAGCCATTCCGGGGGCTGCATCTGGTGGGGGGAGGGGAGAAGGCAGGGAGGAGGGGAGAGGCATCAGCAGGTGCCGTTGGACCCTCCTCACCTCCCTAGCCACTGAACGCTGAAAATCAAGAAGCCTTTTCCCATGTCCTGGGCGGTGTCAGTCATGAAGGTTTTATAAAACTCCAAGGAGCCCAGAAGCAGGGAGATGTCCTTGAAACATGGTGGAGGTTGAATCTTTTACTATCAAGCTGGATAGAACTTGATCAAAAATGACAAAATAAAGAAACAAATAAATAATGTGCCAACATGAAGCTATTGGTACTTTGTGATAGCCAAACCTTTCCATGTAGAAACTTTTTCCTTCAGAGACTCTTCTGGGGTCTCTATCAAAAGAGTCTCAGGGTACCTGGGAGTCATGATCTTGCTCACGGGTTTGAGCCCCACATCAGGCTGTGTGCTGACAGCTCAGAGCCTGGAGCCTGCTTCAGATTCTCTGTCTCCTTCTCTCTGCCCCTCTGCCCACGCTCTGTCTCTCTCTCTCTCAAAATAAATAAACGTTAAAAAATTAAAAAAAAAGTCTCTCTTCTCCTAACATAGCCTCCCTACTTAAAAATACAATGGTTCCTGAAGACACATTTTTCTAGTCAATTATTTTATTTTATTTTATTTTATTGTACTTTATTTGATTTACTTTTTAATTTTTTTAATGTTTATTTTTGAGACAGAAAGAGACAGAGTGTGCACAGGGCAAGGTCAGACAGAGAGGGAGACACAGAATCCCAAACAGGCTCCAGGCTCTGAGCTGTCAGCAAAGCCCAACATGGGGCTCAAAGTCACAAACCTTGAGATCATGACCTGAGCCAAGTGAGTTGGACACTTAACTGACTGAGCCACCCAGGCGCCCCTCTAGTCAATAATTTTATAATTCAATTTGTGTGCATTCTCCTTATTAAAGTAATGCCTACTCTTTGTACATAATCTAGAAAATTCAGAACGGAAAAAAGGAAAAAAAACTCACTTTTTGTTTTTTTTAGGGAGAGAGAAAGCATGTGTGTGAGCTGGGGAGATGGGCAGTGGGGGATGGGGAGAAAGAGAGAGAGAGAGAGAGAGAGAGAGAGAGAGAGAGAGAGAGAGAGAGGGAGAATCTTAAGCAGGCTCTATGCCCAGTGCAGAGGCTGATATGGAACTTGATCCCAGGACTCTGGGATCATGACTTGAGCCAAAATCAAGAGTCAGATACCCAACTGACTGAGCCACCCAGGTGCCCCAACTCACCTGTATTTCTATTATCCAGGGATACTATTTAACATTTTTGTATATAAAATTATAAAGAAGTATGGAGAAACTAATTTCTTTTTCTTATATATATACATTTTATGCATATATATTTTATATATAACATTTTATACACATATAATATATATTTATACATAATTATGTTATATATACACAATTATATTCATATATACATATATCTATGTACAACTATCAAGACAGTTTATATTTGTATATACATACATACACACACATAGTAAATTCATATCTTCACATATCCCTGTACAACTATATAGACACAGTTTACTAAAAATCTTCCCTCCTTTTAAATTAAAGCTAAAGGTCTCCCTCTTCTAAGGAATCGTAGAATCCATTTACTGATGCATTCTTTGCCCTACCTCTTCACCTCAAGATATTCTTTTCTACTAATTACTTCTTTTTTATCCTGGGCTGATATATCGCTTCCATGTGTCCCCTATTTGTCTAACTTCAAATGAAGACAGTAATAGTTAAGAGGCAACCTGTAATTACAAAGAAACTTGAAGTATTGCAGAGTCATCTCCCAAGAATCTCAAAAGCAGCGCCCTTGACTGTCTTAGGTCACATCAGCAGAAAATGGGCCGCCCCCAAGGTGTGGTTTTGTAAGTGTGGTGTCTTCCAACCAGTGGCTCCACTTGGGCAATTTTGCTATCTTTGCTTATTGGTCTTGGCTCATGCAGTTATTATTATTATTATTATTATTATTATTATTATTACTATCATTTTTGCCACTTTTAAATTTATAATGTGAGTAGAAACAGAGAGGTAGTTCTAGTGAGGAGAAGACTAACTGAATTGACACAAAGATAGAGCATTCAGATGGGTCCAAGGTATCAAACCTTTAGTCTCAGCAAAATAATTGTTGGACTTCCACCAGTCAGCAGCATGTTCATTTGGGAAGGGAAGGAACGAAAGTGATCATGTTAGATACTAAAGTACCAATGACTGGATCTCAAATATGTAATTTGAAGACGGATTTGAAGGGGTACCTGGGTCACTCAGTTGGTCAAGCATCCAACTTCAGCTCAAGTCATGATCTCATGGTTTGTGAGTTTGAGCCCTGGGTTGGGCCCTGTGCTGACAGCTCAGAGCCTGGAGCCTAATTCTCAGATTCTGCATCTCCCTCTCTCTGCCTCTCTTCCACTCACTCTCTCTCTCTCTCTCTCTCTCTCTCTCTCAAAAGTAAATAAACATTAAAAAATATTTTAAAAGAATAGGGATATGAAAATGTGTTTTGGCTTTCTGGGTGTGAAACATTTATTGGCACCTGCTCTGTATACTGGGCATAAAAAGTCACTTCTAATTCTAAAATACTTGAAAATTCAACGTTACATTTTTGTGTAGTATTGTGACTGTACCTAGAGGTTTGTGGTTCTCCCATTCTGGATCATTCTCCACTTCCCCACCCATCATTTCATTTCCAAACAATGTATTTCTTTTTGGGTGATTTTTTTTCAGACTAGGTACCAAATATATATTTCAGGAAAAAAGAAACAACGAACAATGTAAGCCTTTCGAATTCTCAACCTTTGACAGATTTTTTATTCAAATGCAAGCAGAAATAGGAACTAACATGAACAAATGACATCTAATAATAATTTAATAAACTCAGTTTTGGTCGTTTCTAACTGCCTCACTGGCTAAATCTTCAAGTCTACCTTAACACACCTGTGCATATATGGACCCTTGATTTATGACAAAGATGTTTCTGCAGCAGAAGGAGAAAGAATGGTCTTTTCAATAAATAAATGCACATATGTGTGGGAAGGAGTTAAGTAAATATCTGTGCACACTCACGTGCGCGCGCACACACACACACACACACACACACACACTTGAATCCTACTTGAAAACGGATTCCCAGGTGGATTGTGGATCTAAATGTGCAAGGTAAAACAACACATTTCTAGAAAATAGCAGAGGAGAATAACTTCATGACCCTGAGGGAAGCAAAAATTTTAAAGAACACACATACAAAAATAGCATAAAAGATTGATAAGTTGGTCTTCATTGACATTTAGAACCCATTCTGTTGATCAGAAAAGGGAAATCCACTGAGCAAGAGAACGATATTGGCAATATATGTAACTGATAAAGAACCCCCATCCAGATGCAAAGAGAGAGGATATCTTTTGCACCGCTGGTGGGAATACAAACTGGTGCAGCCACTCTGGAACACAGTATGGAGGTTCCTCAAAAAATTAAAAATAGAACTACCCTACGACCCAGCAATTGCTCTACTAGGTATTTATCCAATGGATACAGGTGTGCTGTTTCGAAGAGACACATGCACCCCAATGTTTATAGCAGCACTATCAACAATAGCTGAAGTATGGAAAGAGCCCAAATGTCCATCCATGGATGAATTGATAAAGAAGATGTGGTATATAATTACAATGGAGTATTACTCCGCAATCAAAAAGAATGAAACCTTGCCATTTGCCACTACGTGGATGAAACTAAAAGGTATCATGCTAAGTGAAAGTCAGAGAAAGATAAGTATCATATGACTTCCCTCATATGAGGACTTTAAGATACAAAACAGATGAACATAAGGGAAGGGAAGCAAATATAATATAAAAATAGGGAGGGGGACAAAAACATAAGAGACTCTTAAATATGGAGAGCAAACAGAGGGTTACTGGAGGGATTGTGGAGGTGAGGGGCTAAAAGAATAAGGGGAATTAAGGAATCTACTCTTGAAAACATTGTTGCACTATATGCTAACTAACTTAGATATACATTTTAAAAATTAATTAAATAAAAATTAAACAAAGAACTCACATCCAGAATATTTTTAAAAACTTGTACAAATCATTAAGAAAAAGGCAGACAACCAATTTAAAAATGTCTCGCCCTCCCAACAAAAATAAATGGGCCCAAAACTTTAATGGACACTTTACAAAAGATGATACGAAGCAGCTCAAGGTCATTATTAATTGAAGACATAGAAAATAAAGCCACAATATTTGACAACAACCCTGACTCCCCATCTCAATTTTTGAATGATAGGAGTACCAAGTAAAGAATATGAAACAATGGAGACCCTCATACACTGGTGCATATACCTGAGTAGATCTTATACATTTCATATAAATCAGCAATTCTAGCCTTGATGTATACCAGCAGAAATGAATGCATATATGCACAAAATGCATCTACAATACTGTTTATCATAGTGTTATTCTTTTTTTTTTAATTTTTTACTTATTTTTGAGAGACAGAAAGAGACAGAACATGAATGGAGGAGGAGCAGAGAGAGAGGGAGACACAGAATCCAAAGCAGGCTCCAAGCTCTGATCTGATCTGTCAGCACACAGCCCGATGCGGGGATCGAGCCCACAAACCTTGAGATCATGACCTGAGCTGAAGTCAGATACCCAACCAACCGAGTCACCCAGGAACCCCAGCAGCATTATTCTCAATACAAAAAAATTGCAAATAGTAAAATGAATATTAAACAGCCATAGAAATAAATGAGTTGCTACCATTCACAATAACATGAAAGAATTTTACAAACATAATGTTGTATTAAATAAGTCATTTGTACAATAATACATACTATGTAATTCCATGTGTATAAAGTTAAAAAAATTGTCAAACCTAATCTGTGGTGTTAGGACTTGGAATAGCAGTTACTTTTCAGTAGACGTTAATGACTGCACAGTTCTGATATATTCATTTTTCTGTATAAACATTACCCCCCAATTAAAGTTAAAATCTTTTTAAAAACAAGCTTTTCCATGGCAAGACCTGCCTCTTCTTCCCATTTTTGAATTTATGTGCAATCAGCAAAAGCTCATCATAATCTCACAAATCAAGAATGCTACATCTATCTCTTTTGTGGAAGATTCTTTTTCTCAATCGCTGCTGTGCCTAGCATGTTACCCTCCCCCAATTTTACTTTTATTTGATACTGCTTTCTTCTAGTTTTCTACACTTTAAAATACTTATATCAAACTTTTGCACTAGTGTATAGTGTGGAGAGAATCTAAATTAATTTTTCCCCAAATTATGTACTTGTTATCCAAACTTATTAACTAATAGTCTCTTTCCTTTTTAAAATTCTGTCTACATGGAAAACTTGAGTGGGTCAGTCTGTTGAGCATCGGACTCTTGATTTCAGCTCAGGTCACAATCCCAGGGTCATAGGATTGAGCCCCGCTTCAGACTTTGCACTGAGCACGGAGCCTGCTTAAGATTCTCTCTTTCTCTCTCCCTTTGTGCCTCTCCCTTGCTCATGCTCTTTCTCTCTAAAATACAAAATAAAATAAAATAAAATTCTGAATACAAAGGAGGTATATATTCTCTCCCAATAACTTACTGATATATTCTTGTACATTGTAATGTATTTGTAACTTATTGTTTTCTATGGATTCTTATAATTTTCTCCCTCAATTATCTCCATATTCTTTCATGTTGATTGTTCTGATCAAGTGCAGAATTTCTTGTTTGTGCTGCAAGAAGAGAAGAAAATTCTACTGATTACTGATGTCACATAACCATGTGATTCACTTGGACAGAATGCTTACTATCATCATCTTTGTCCTCTTCTGCCCCTAAATGTTCTCAACACTGGCCAACCTCAATCACCATTCTGTTGGTTTCATAGAAAAGGAGTCAGGAGATCTGAATATTAGTCCTGTTTTTCCACTAATACTTGTGTGATTTTGAGATAGTCACTTACCATAGAGATATTGGATTTGTACATTTTTTCATATCTTTTACTCATTGCTTTTTTGGAAGAGTTTGCTTTTATGGATTTATAATATCTATTTACATGTAAAGGATATGACTCCTTTATCTCTTACATGCTTGCCAATAATTTTCTTAATTTATAATTTTTTTTAAACTTTGATAGCTCATTATTTTGTTGTTTGCTTTTTGGTACAGAGTGTTACATTTCTTTTTTTGTAGGTTTGTTAGTTTACTGTAGTTTAATTACATGTAGTGACATATACAGATCTTAGTGATTACTGACAAACAACGTATTCCCCTGTATTGCACACCCCATCAAGGCATAAAAGACTCCCATCATCCCCCAAAGACCCTTCCTGACACTTGCTAGCCCATCTCTGGTCTCCATCCTGACAAGAGCAACCATTGTCTGTATATTTCATCAGAGATTAGCTTTGCCTGTTTTAGGACATTATATATCCAGAATCATATTTAGGCTATTCTCGTGTGTATGTGTGTGTGTGGATTCTCCATATATTTGCTTACTCAAAAATGTATTTGTAACCCCCAAATGCTGTAATTCTTCTGTGGTCATTTTGGACATGTGTGGAACAGCGAAAAATCTGAGTTGAGCTAATGACCATGTTCCCAGCTGACATGGAACAAGGCAATACTCTCCTCCAACTTTCAGCTCTCCTACTGGATACAAGTGTCTTTTATTTAATTTTCAGTTGGTGTTCTGCATTTGTGATTTTGCTGTTTGCAAAGTCCCCAAGAGCCGTGCTGCAGTGCTATCTAGTGTTGCTAAGTGTGAGAAGGCAGGCGTGTCCTTATGGAGAAAATATGTGTATTAGAAAAGCTTCTTTCATGAGTTGGAATGCTGTTGACCATGAACTTAATGTTAACGAAGCAGCAGTATATATTAAATACGGTTTTTTTAAACCTACATAAAACAAGGTTATGTTTTGAGACAGAGATGAAAATCTCGGGGACTAACCTTAAATTGTCCCTAGAATTGGCTCCGTTTTTGCTAATTCAGTGTGCATGGCAACTTTATAGAACATAACTACAGCAAATAACAAGAACTGATTTTAGTAAGGTTCATCCGAGTTGCATATCTGTGCTGTGTTTTTGTTTAGCGCTGAGTACCGTTACATTGTAGAGAGATGTATCCCACATTATTTTTCCTTTCCTTTGTTAGCAAAATTTTGCATTGTTTCCAGTTTGGGGCAAATTTGAATAAGGTTTCCAGGAACATTTTTGTACAAGGCTTTTTGTGTACATATGTTTTCATTTATTTTTGGGTCAATACTAAAAAGTGGGAATGCTCAATCATAGGGAAAACTTAATTTTAGCAGAAACTACTGGAGCAGTTTCCAGAGTGGTCAAAGTACTTGTCCCACCAGCAAACTATAAAAATTCTAGCTTTCCCATGTTTTGGGCAACATGCGAATATAATGGGTGTGCACTGGTATTTCATTGCATTTTTAATTTGTGTTTTCCCTTTGAAAGATGATCCCGAACGCTTTCTCCAGTGTATAGGAGCCCTTTGTATATCTCACTTTGTGAAGTGCCTTTTTGAAACTTTTGACAATTTTTGAAAATTGAGTGTCTTTTTATTATTGAGTTACAGGAATTGTTAATACATTTTGGATATAAGTTCTGTGTCAGAAAAA
>NC_043701.1:105776518-105803359 GCF_006229205.1 Suricata suricatta
AAAGAGCCTAAATGTCCATCACCTGATGAGTGGATCAAGAAGATGTGGTATATATACACAATGGAGTACTACATGGCAATGAGAAAGAATGAAATCTGGCCATTTGTAGGAAAGTGGATGGACCTCGAGGGTGTCATGCTAAGCGAAATAAGTCAGGCGGAGAAGGACAGATACCATATGTTTGCACTCATACATCTAACAGGAGAACAGGAGAAACCTAATGGAGGACCAGGAAGAGGGGAAGAGGGAAAGAAAGTTGGGGAGAGAGAAGGATGCAAAACTTGAGAGACTATTGAATACTGAAAATGAACTGAGGGTTGAAGGGGAAGGGGGAGGGGGGAAAAGAGGTGGTGGTGATGGAGGAGGGCACTTGTGGGGAAGAGCACTGGGTGTTGTATGGAAACCAATTTGACAATAAAGTACTTAAAAGAAAGAAAAAAAGAAAAATGGGAAGGGAACAGAGGGCTATCTGCTCTTCTGTGGCTTGCCTACCTCAGTGTTGTTTTTTCATGAGAAAAAGTAATTGGATAAACTCCATGGTTATCAGTTCTTCTTTCTGAGTTCTAAGAAATCTTTACTTGCCTTCATATAGTGTAGATATTCTAATATGTACTTTTTTTGAGAAAGAGAGAGCTTGTGTGCAAGGGAGGGAGGAGCAGAGAGTGAGAGAAGAGAGAGAATCCTAAACTAAGAGAATCCACTCTGAGCTGAGTGTGGAGCCTGATGAGGGGCTTGATCCTACAACCCTGGGTTCCCAACCTGAGCAGAAATCAAGGGTCAGATATTCAATCGACTGAGCCATCCAGGCACCCCTCTAATTTGTATTTTTTAAAAGCTTCATAGTCTTAACTTTTACCTTTAGGTCTATGATCCATTTTAATTTAACTCTTGTATGGAACAAGGCATGAGTTGAGTTTTTCTTTTCTCCCAGAGAGATGATGCATTGTTTCTCAACTGTTTGTTAAAATCTTTTCCCTATTGAATTGTTTTGGTAGCTTGACCTAAAATCAATCAATGCCACATGTGCATCTATTTCAGATTTTCTTCTGTTATTTCATTTGTTCAGTTTTATGCTAATAAAACATTTACTTCATTGCCATGTATTTATATGCTTTGAAAATAAGTCATGTAAGTACTTCAACTTTGTTCTTTCTTTGCAAGATGGTTTGGCCTTTTCATGTACATGTAAATTTTACAAGTGACTTGTCAATTTCTGCAAGATAGCCTCCTGGGATTTGACTAAAAATAGTTTAATATACAGATTGATTTGCTAATGATTTGAAAAATTGCTTGGTATTATTCTCTCTCTTAAATGATTGATAGAATTTATTAGTGAGGCCATCTGGCCCTGAAATCTTCTTTATGGAAAAATTTTTTAGATTATAAATTTAATTTTTTAAAGAAGTATAGGATTACTCAGTTTCCTGCTTTTTCTTATCTCAGTTTCGTTGTGTTGTATTTTCTGAGAAATCTGTCCTATATAACTTATTAAATTTGTTATTACAGAGTGATTATAATGTCTGTGGTATCTGTAGTAATGTCCTGTCTTTCATCCTGATAGTTGTAACTTGTGTTTTCTTTCTTTCTCTCTTTTTTCTTGTCCATTTCTTGTCCATCTCTATAGAAGATTACCAATAACTTCATAAATAATTTCAGAGAAAAACTATGGCTTTGTTATTTTCTCTCTGTTGGTTTTGTGTTTTTTTATTTCATCAATTTCTTCTTTTCTAAATTTCCTTTTTTTTTGAATTTGCTCTTCTTGCCTCTAAAGATGGATTTAGACCTTCGAATTTAAGCCTTCCTATTTTTCTAATATCAACATTTAGAGCTATAAATTTCCCTCTAGTTGCATCCATCAAATTTAGATATGTGATATTTTTATGAAGTTCAAAATATTTTCTAGTTCCCTAGTAATTTTTTCTTTGATAGTGGTTATTTAAAAGTGTGTTCTTTGGGGTGCCTGGGTGGCTCAGTCAGTTAAGCGTCTGATTTCTGCTTGTCATGATCTTGCAGGTCATGAGTTTGAGCCCC
This sequence comes from Suricata suricatta, assembly GCF_006229205.1. Taxonomy (NCBI): domain Eukaryota; kingdom Metazoa; phylum Chordata; class Mammalia; order Carnivora; family Herpestidae; genus Suricata; species Suricata suricatta. The sequence goes on from NC_043701.1 coordinate 105,778,550, forward strand.
ACATGGGGCTCCCTGCTGTCAGTGCAGAGTCCACTTCAGATCTTTTGTCTTTCTCTCTCTCTGTCCCTTCCCCACTCTGAGCTGTCAGCACAGAGCCTGACATGAGGCTCGAACCCACAAACAGTGAGATCATGACCTGAGCTAAAGTGTTTGAGATCTCTGTGAATTCATCAGGGACTAGTCAAACTTATCTACACAGCTATTTTGTGGTTGTGCTTATTGATTTGATTTCCTTTTTATTCAGAATTCAAAATGCAGACGCAGGAGAGAAGGAAGCACACAAAGGAAGCTATGAAGCTTTAAAGAATATAGTAGGAGTTAGAACCAGCCAGAGACCAAGATGAAAAAAGTAGCTGCCGAAGCCTCAGTGGAAGGGAACGTTAGAGGGAATCCATTTGTGAGCCACCTGATCACAGAAAAAGTATGAGCAAGATTTGTTACTACTGGTTCTAAAAAAATTCAAATTTTCACGCCCACAAATTGCTCTAGGAGTGACTTCCCAAGCGAGTATGCAGGATCTGCCTATTTTCTTATCAGTTTGTGTGGCATTTTATTTAATGTTTTTTAAATTTATTTTTGAGAGAGAGACAGTGTGAGCAGGTGTGGGTCAGAGAGAGAGAGATACAGAATCTGAAGCAGGCTCCAGGCTCTGAGCTGTCAGCACAGAGCCCAACGTGGGGCTCGAACCCATAAACTGTGAGATCATGACCTGAGCTGAAGTCGGATGCTCAACCAACTGAGCCACCCAAGTGCCCCAGTTTGTGTGGTATTTTAGTATTCCATTGGAATTATTGAATCAATTCCCTACGATGGTTTCCAATAATGGCTCAGGAGAGCACTGCCTGTAACAAAGGTTGTAATATTAACAAAGTTCCGGGAAGAAAAGTGGTCCTAGAGAAAACAAGTTGAGTAATCAATGTGCCGCTCAGGGTTGATACAGCGCATCAGATTTTCTAGAGCATAAGACAAACACCATTGCCATTTAGAGAGTAATGCAGACTGTGGCGAAAAGTTTATAAAATTATATTAATTGTGGATTTGTGTATGCTGTACTTACGTGAAGTAGCTCATTATAACTATTTTACAAGTGGCTTTTTATCTAGCTATTAAGATTAGCTGGACTCAGAATCCTGGGCCAAGATTTTCCTGCTGAAGCAGTGGGGACGGAAGGCTCCTTGCCCGCTGTTGGATCTCTTACACTCCTTTCAGCAATCTTTATTCTTGACACTTGAGATTTGCATTCCATCAGAATATGCCAATCCAGTATTTAATTCTCTCCTTTAAAAATTTTTTTTAATGTTTATTTTGGAAAGAGAGAGCATGAGCAAGGGAGGGACAGACACAGAGGAAGACACAGAATCCAAAGCAGGCTCCAGGCTCCGAGCTGTCAGCACAGAGCCCAATGCAGGAATCATACTCACAGACCGTGAGATCATGACCTGAGCTGAAGTCGTCCACTTAACTGACTGAACCACCCAGGCACGCCTATCAAGAATCTTATCCTATTCATTTTTTCCCATAAAAGATAAAAATAGAAGAATTAGAATAGATGTGTGTGTGTGTGTGCATGTGTGTGTGTTCAGCAAAGATGGGTCATAAATTCATCTTCATGGATTTAATTTCAATACCGTCCTTCACCTTATGCATAGAAATAATTGGCAAAATCAAATAAGCTGGCAATGTTTTTTCCTCAATAAATAAGGAAATATTTGTAATATTTGTTGGAAATATGAAAATTTTTGTGCCTGGGGAGAAAAAAGAGGCTCAATAGATCTTATCGAGTCAATGAACAATATAAAATAAAACAAATAAGTAAAAGAAATTCCTTTTTCCTCTTCTCCAGAAACGAGGAGTACCTTTATGTCTGAGGTTCAGAATTGATGTTTACCAGCACGAGTCTGCACCCACTGTCACCCTTGGAAACATTTATAAACTTTGGAGAGTCTCGCTTCACTCACATCCAGAATTTCCATTTCCTTGAATTTTACATAAAACTGTGGACATTTTTATTGTCACAGGGAACCCAGTCTTGTTCTCTTTTAAAAATATTCAGAAAAAAGAATTGCTGGAACCCACATTTTCTTCAAATTCCAGCATGGAGCATATCTGGGAAAATCAAATTAGCAGCCTGGATATACTACATCCTCCTGGAGATTCCCCTGTGCTCAAAGAATGGAGGGAGATTTTAGTTTTGCACGGACAAAAAACATTTCAAAGACATGGCAGGTGCTTTGTCAGGAACCCCGTGAGGAGGTTAATGGTATAAAAATTTGAGGAGATGACTTAAAGAGAACCTTCAGGTTTGGGATATGTTTCAGTGAGAGGAAGGGTGAGAAGGTGGTGAGGAGGACTGGGTTTGAAGGATAGATATTATTATTTGAGTTTTCTTTTCTTTGAAGTTAGAGAGTTATATGTGGGTGTAGACTTAACTCTCAATACATTTAGAAAATAAGAGTTATTGGGGTGCCTAGGTGGCTCCTTTGGTTAAGCGTTGGACTCTTAATTTCTGCTCAGGTCACCATCTTGCGGCTCATGAGATCAAGCCCCACATCAGGCTCTGTGCTGGCAGCCTGGAGCCTGCTTGGGATTCTCTCTCTCCCTCTCTCTCTGCCTCTCCTCTGTTTGTGTGTGCACACTCTTTCTCTCAAATAAATAAATAAACATAAAAAAAGTTTTTTCTGTTTTTTATTTGTTTTTGAGAGAGAGAGAGAGAAAGCCAGCATGAGCAGGGGAGGGTCAGAGAGAGAGACACACAGAATCCGAAGACAGGCTCCAGACTCTGAGCTGCCAGCACAGAGCCCTAAGGGCTCGAACCCACGGACCACGAGATCATGACCTGAGCTGAAGCTGGATGCCTAATTGACTGAGCCACCCAGGCACCCCTAAATAAGCATTCAAATAAGACCTCATGGAAATCATTTGATTCATAAGAAGATCCAGGAAGGTCCAATAACGTAGCGTACCCTTTTCCATTCTCCCTGTCCAGCTCCAAATTCGTGTCAGGAAATAGCCAAGATGGAGTCACAGAAGGGTGGGGATTCACAGAAGGGTGGTTTTGTATCTGTTAACCGGCACCCCGTCCCCCGACCATATGACCTTCCCAGAGGTCAGTAGCAGGAAACTGCCTCCATCTGGCTGATGGAACTTCCATTTTCCCACCTGCAGAACGGTGCCCACTCTTTCTAGGGATGACATCGTATGATTATAAATTTCCATTAATCAACAAAGTCAGTTGGAGGTTTATATTTCCCCACTGCAGGGTAGAATCTTCATGCTGAAGACAAAATTTAAAAGACCGTTTTGATGTCTTATTACTTCCATTCTTTTTCAAAAATAACAGTTTCCCCAAAATCTGCTGATATCCTGCTGTTCCCTTTCAGCCTCGTTCCTACATTAAAAATTCAGGTTCGATAAAGCTGGCTTCACAGCGTTGTCCTGTCTCATATTTTAACAAGGATAAAATATGAAGTTTGAGCTGGGAGCAATATTCCAATTTTGATATCAGCTACTCTGCACATGTGGTTTTACCTCCCACATCCTTCCTTTCCTCCAGAGGAAGTTTTCTTAAAGATCTTTCAGCAGGCAGATTTATTACTTGTCATGATTTGGGGATTATCTGTTGGACAGTCTTGCTATTTTTTTCTGATACCAGCAACTAAGAAGAGCAGATCGTTTGGCATATACTGCATTGTAATCACTTCCATGCTGTGAACGCTATCCGCGGTCACACCAACGTAACTCCTGTCACTAATTGAAAGACTCTCTTTTCATAGAGCTAATGTAAATATATCAGATTGCTGACTGTCTTTTGAGACTATTTTTCACCAGATGCTTTGTGGATGGGAGAGGATTAGTGGGGTTCTCTACTCCAATAAACTGTTATCTCAAAAGTAGTTCTGAAGGGACATCACAAGAACATGTGTCATGTTTTAATTTTCACACAAAGGCCCATTCTTAAAAAAAATTTTACAGAGAGAATGAGCAGGAGAGAGAGAGAGAGAGAGAGAGAGAGAGAAAGAGAGAGAAAGAATCCCAAGCAGGCTTCACACCCAGCATGGGACCCAATGCGGGCTCAATCCCATGACCTTTAGCTCAGGGATCATGACCTGAGCTAAAATCAAGAGTCAGATGTTCAATCGACTGAGCCATCTAGGCACCCCTGAAAAGTGAATTCTTGTCTCATGGGGGCAGATAAGACCCTCCCTCCAGAGACAATTTGACACCTTTATCATCATTTTTCAATAACTGACTTCTCCCTTCCTCCTATCTCCTCTTCCGTTCTCATTTTCTCCATTCTTTTCTTTTATTTGGTTCCTTTCCAATTCTTTCCCTCCACTGTTTTTCACTTAATTCTATTTCCAATCCTTTTCATATTTCCCATTCCCTCTTTTTTTTCTAGCCTCTATCAACAACTTAACCTGCCAATAAGAAGCCAGCACTGCGTGGTCTCATAGACAATAGGAGTTGTAATAATGGAATATTGTGTGCATTTTAATAATCATCTTTATTTATTTTTTAATTAAAAATTTTTATGCTAGAGAGTGTGTGTGTGAGCAGGGGGAGAGGAGCAGAGGGAGAGAGAGAGAGAGAGAGAGAGAGAGAGAGAGAGAGAGAGGGAGAATCTTAAGCAAGCTCCAGTCTCAGCCTGACACCGGCCTTGATCCCAAGACCCTGGGAACCCTGGGATGATGGCCACAGTTGAAATCAAGAGTCAGATGCTCAAATGACTGAGCCACCCAGGTCCCCTTAATCATCTTTATTTCTATTGTAGGGATTTGTATTGTAGTGGTTATCCACCACTTGTTATTTCTGGATACAAAACAATTCTGGCAAGATCCTGGTTAAAGCCCTAAGGATAGCAAAAGCAAAACTTCATTAAATGCATGATATTTATACATTTAAGAAAAACAAGACTTACCCATTAGGACAATGAACCTTTTAAAACCTTATACAAACCAGAGATGGGCTAATTACCTTGTATTCTCATGTTTCATTAATGCAAAGCTCAAAGTTCACAACATTTTATAGCATTATTATTGGAAGAACCTTAAGTACATTCAACCATGCAAAATTCTTTACAATTTGGTACTTTAACTATATTATATTTCCCCTAAAATAGTGCACATTTGGGGATTTTTTACTGTGTTAGTTTGCCTCTTTGCCATCTCATCCCTCAAAGTAGCGAATGGTGAGATCGTGATCTAGGAAAAACCAAATGCTTATAGATAAACTCACCATCACTTTGCCCAAGGAAAAAGCATATGAAACCTTAATGACAGGTTTTAATTCAGCAAATATTTATTGAGAATCTACTGTAACTCCAGTGTATGTGAGGCCCATGAATGCATGGGTAAAATGCATTCCCTATCCACCCTTGAGAAGTTCAGTTCTGGGAGGTTTCATGGCTTGAATTGTATCCCCTCAAAGTTCATGTCCAAGTCCTAACCCCCAGGACTCCAGAACACAACCATATGTGGAGATACTCTTCAAAGAGGTAATTAAATTAAAATGATGGCCCTGATGCACCTTGAAGTCCTTCTAAGAAGAGGCGATTAGGACACAGACACACGCAGAGGGATGACCATATGGACACACAGGGAGAAGACAGCCACTGACAAGCCAAGGAGAGAAACCTCAGGAGATGTTAATTCTGTTAACTTGATCTCAGACTTCCGGTCTCCAGAACTGTAAGGGAATAAATCTCTGTTGCTTAAGCCACCCAGTCTGTGGCATTCTGTTACAGTGGCACGGGAATAAAATTAAAGTGGGATCCGGAACCAGAGGGTAAGAGAGGACATAGGGTAATGATGAGTAGTTGGCTCCGGGGTTGGAGTTTTCCATGGTTTTTCTGATCCTGAGCGCTTTGGGACATTGGAGGTAGATGTCAAATGGAATTCTAGATTTCTATTTCTAAAAATTTGGAAGTAAACATATAATCAGTAACCTAGACTGGCATCAATTGCAGATGCGGGGTGGGGGGGTCTTGTGTGATTCCTGCTGCTCCTCCATGAGGTCAGCAGTAGTTTAGATTTGGCAGACTTTGCTACCTTTTCTAACCTGGATGATCTCTTTTTCACTCTGAATCGCCCATCAAGCAGTCAAATTCCATCCTTTGGCCAATGCAGCCTGTTGAGGATGGCATGCATGAGTCAGGGCTAACCAGAGTCCTGTGTCTCTGCCAGTGGACACCCAGTGGGTCTGCTGGCCAGCATGCATTCTGGAGTTTGGGTCAAAGAGAAGAGCATCTCTTACCTCAGACTGCCATGTCTGGAATAGCAGAAAACTACCAAATCATGTCCACAAGGCAGTGTCTGGGGTCACAGCCAGAGACACATGTCACAAAAGGACCTTCAGAGCAAGGTGTGTATGGGAATGGGTTATGTATTTAATCAAGAGACTCAGAATACAAGGTAGGATAAGACAACACAAAAGTAGACCTGAGTGAAGGAATGGAAGGCAATTTGGAAATATCTCTGAGGCTGGATGACGAGTCTTTCTGCGTTCTGGTTACATGTGGTATGGACGAACTAGGTTTGTTTCAAAGGAGCTGGGACTGAATAGGCAGCCCTCACTCAGCTGAGTCCATTGTCCACGTTCTTCTGGTATTGTTACCTAGGGTTCTCTTATGGGTAGAATTGTGTCCCCGCCCCCGCCCCCCGGCCCCCAGCCAATTTAGACACTGAAGTCCTAACCACAGTACCTCAGATTTGGAAATAAAGTTGTTGCAGACGTAATTAGTTTAGATGAGGTCATAGTGGAGTAGAGTGAAGTGGGCCCCACAAGATGGTGTCTCTTTAGTCCACAGATGTTTAGACTGAGAGGAACCTGACTTGAGTGGCCCAACTTGAGGACGTATACTTTGAGGACTTTCACTTGCCATGAGCCTGACTTACATTATGAGACTTCGGACCTCAAGCTCGAGCCTTGTGCCACTTGTGTCCAGAGAGTGCACTTTGCTGGTTTTAAGTCATGTTACGAAATTATCTGGCACTCCTCTTATTAAGAAAAGGGATCCATGTCCCTTCCCCTTAAATCTGGGCTGGACCAGGGGGCACAGAGTAAATGCCAGGTTAAGTGGTGCTACAAAACTGGGTGTTGGTCAGAAGAGTCCACAAGGCTTCTGTGTGTCCACCTTGAGATCCTCGCTTTTGAGACCCTGAGTTACCACGAAAGCTCCGTGACCTCAGCACGCCGTGAGGGAGCCCAGGCCACAGGGGGAGACCATGTGTGTGTGTTGACAGCCGTCACTGGGAACCTGGCTGACAGCACCAGCTCCAGGCTGAGAGTGAACTCACCTCCATGGACTCCAGCCATGACTGGGGCAGCCTAAGCCTTCGAGTCTCCCACGTTGAGATCCCAGACATCATGGCACAGAGCCAAGTTGTGTTTCTGTGCCCTGTCTGAATTCCTGAGCGCAAACTCTGTGATCAGAGCAAAATGATATTTTTTGGTAGCAATAATAACAGGACACAGGACATAACTGTGTGAGTGTGTAGGAAATTGGTTTCATTTTGATAAGTTAAAAACATACAGAAAGCTAGAGAAAATAATGGATGAAAATCTTACATCCACCATCCAACTTCATCTGCTATATTTATTTTAGGGGGTTTTTTGAGTAATAAAATATTATAAATGTAGTAGAGGCCCCCAGTGTGCCTGTTGCAGAGACCAGGCTCCATCTTTCCCTCAGAGGCAAGAGAATTTGATATTTGTTATTCCCATGCAGTTTTTATATTATTGTGTCATATGAAATTATACAAAATAATTTGGAATATTTTGCTTTATTTTATTTTTATTTTTAATGACTTTTACTTATTATTATTATTGTTATTATTATGAGAGAGAGAGAGCACATGACTGGGGCAGAGAGAGAGAGAGAGAGAATGAGAATCTCAAGCAGCCTCCATGCTCAGCACCAAGTTTGACTCAGGGCTCAATCCCACATCCTCATTGGCATTCAAGATCCCTCCTCTGGGAAGTATTTGTTTTATCCTTTCTTAAAAACTTAAGTCTGGGGGCCCCTGGATGGCTCAGTTGGTTAAGTGTCCAACTTTGGCTCAGGTCATGATCTCACGGTTCGTGAGTTCGAGCCCCACGTCAGCTTCTGTGCTGACAGCTCAGAGCCTGGAGCCTGCTTCGGATTCTGTGTGTCCCTCCCTCTCGGATCCTCCCCTTCTTGTGCTCTGCCTCTCTCTGTCTCAAAAACTAAATAAACTATAAAACTTTTTTTAATTAAGTTTCTTCATTTCTTATTATGCATACACATTTATACATGAATCTTAAACTAATTTTATATATCTTAAATACATATTATACAGCTTGATTTTTATGTACACACCTTAAGTTATATATGTGTGCAGATATGTACCTATATGTATATGTCTTAAATACTAATGTTTTGCCATATCTCCTGACAGACTTTGACTTATTTAACTTATTTATTTATTTATTTATTTATTTTTTTTTTTTTTGAGAGAGAGAGCTGAGGAGATGGGCAGAAGGAGAGAGAGGGAGACAGTCCCAAGCAGGCTCCATGCCCAGCAAGGAGCCCAACACAACAGATCCATCTCATAATCCTGAGATCATGACCTGAGCTGAAATCGATAGCTCGACGCCTAACCGACGGAGCCACCCAGGTGCCCCTTGGCTTACATTTTTATTTTAATTATGAAACGTTTTAATATCAATATATTCAAACTCTTTAATGTGATCAAATATCCCATTTTTTAAAAATTTGTTTTAAGAAACACTTCCTTACTCAGAAGTGACAAAAATGTTCCTTTATATTTTCTTCAAAATGTTAAAGTTATATATTTTATATATTTTATATTTAATATACATGATATAGGAAATCTAAATTTATTTCGATCCGCATGGAAACTGGTCACAGCACCTTTTCTGAAAATCTCATTCTTCACTCTAAGTTGCAGTGCTACCTTTGTTTTATGTCGTGTTTCAATGTTAGTATAGATCAATTTCTGGGTTCCCCACCACGTCCCTTTGAACTATTTGTATCTAACCATATTGCTGGACTCTCATATTAACTCCCATAAATTGTCTAATGTTTCTTTAGATTGCATACGCAGACATCTTACCTGAAAAAAAGCGCAGTATTTTTCTCTTTATTTCTAATTCTTACCTCCTATTTCTCCTCCTTTTCTGATTGTAACAGTCAGACCTCCAAGGATAATTGGAATTGGTGATAAGAGGTGGTCCAAAAGTTCCCCCATGAAGTTTTTATGGGTTCTTGATCGACCTCATTTCCCAGCCTAAGTCTGCTCTCTTGTCCTTGTAGTTTGCAAGGTACTCAATGCAGAATCACCATCAATGGCAGCCTTGAGGGAGGGGAGGGGGCCATAAAATCTCCAGGCACTTCCAGGTTTCTGAAGGGCAAGGCTGTGGGGCACCTGGGTGGCTCAGCCAGTTAAACATCTGATTTCAGCTCAGGTCATGATCTCACGGTTCGTGAGTTCGAACCCCGCATCGGTCTCTGTTCTGACAGCTCAGAGCCTGGAGCCTGCTTTGGATTCAGTGTCCCCCTCTCTCTCTGATGCTCCCCAGCTTGTGCTCTGTCTCTGTCTCTGTCTCTCTCAAAAATAAATAAACTTTAAAAAAAGAAAAATGAAGGGCAAGGCTGCCCAGTGCCATCAGGACCCTCTGAAGGGATGGGTGCTGCCGGTGACAGCAATGCAGACAGGACCAGAGGTTTGGGGGCACATAGCTGGGAAAAGATCCAAGGGCATCTGGGCAGAGAGAACACCCAGAGTGTCTGTGACAACCTCCCCATGATGCATAATCTACCCTCTAGTTGTGATGGCCTTTCCCCAAGCTCTCTCAGTTTCCTCCTGGGTAAGCAGGGCATAAGGAGTATGCTCTAAGGATTCGTTTACTTTATTTGTGTACCAGTGAGACAAGAGAGCTGAGTAACCAGCTTTGGCATCCACTGTGGGGTGGAGAATATTTTTTCAAGAGCACTCCCTGAAAATCCCATATGGGAGGAGGCTGGATTCGACCCTGAGGACACCAAGGTCAGTGGCTCCAGACCACCAGAAGGCAAAGGAAGGGGGCTGTGCATAGGAAAGGGGGCGATTACTTGATATTTTTCTATTAATAAGGAACTGAATAACAAAGGTGTTTAAAACGGTTTTGGTTCACAGTTGACACAACCTGGAAGGGACAAAGATGTCCCTCAGCAGGTGCACGGGTAGATAATCCGTGCTGCATCCACACAATGGGATATTATGCAGGGCTGACGTGAAGTGAGCTGTCGAGCCCTGGAAAGACCTGGAAGAAACTTAGATGCATATGACTAAGTAAAAAAAGCCAGTCTGAAAAGGTTCCATATTGTAGGATTCCAAAAACGTGACATGGCAGGTGGGGGTGGGGAACAACTATGGAGACAGTAAGAAGCTCAGTGTTTTCCCTGGGTTTGGGGGGAGGGAGGGATGGACAGACAGGACATGGAGGATATTTAGGGCAGTGGAACCGTTTTGTAGGAGGGACCACAGTGGTGTCTACACGCCATTATTTATTTGTCACAACCCTTAGAATTACACCACCAAGAGTGAGCCTGAAAGTAAAATCTGGAATTTGGGTGAGAAAAATGTGTCAGTGTAAGTTCATCGATTGTAACAAACATACGCTCTGGTGGGGGGAGGGGAGGGAGTGTTCATAGTTGGGGAGGCTGTGCATGTGTGGGGACAGAGGTTTAGGGTAACTGTACTTTCTGCTACATTTTACTGTGAACCTAAAACTGCCCTAAAAAAGCCTCTGTTATACATACACACATACACATACATACACACCCATGCACACCTACATATGTACACACAATATATACATACACACACATACACCCATAAATGGAACAGAATGGAGAAGAGAGATAGAAAGAGCAGCTGGCAAGATGGATGGGGAGGGAAAGAGAGTAAGAGGGGGCGAATCTGTGTAGGGATGGGTGGCTCAGCACACGGAGAACGTTTTCCTCTAAAGTGTCGTTGCTGCCGTCAACTTCTCTTTTTCCCAAACCTTGGCAACTGTAGGCCACACCTGGCTGCTCTGAGTGTGTCAGAGGGAAGGTTTTCTTGTAGAAGCTGAGCAGGACCTGGGGTTCCAGATCTCAGCTGAAAAGTTTCAGATCTCAGAGGCAACAGTGTGTAACATAGCCACCAAAGCAAAGCCTCTGGAGAACGTGAGGAATGTCTGACGGGGGCTTGACAGTTTCAAGCCACTGTTTCCAGCATCTCAAGGGGCACTGAAGTCCCCCACTGATTTCTATGTTTTAGACCTAAGAACACATTGCAAACCAGAAAGAACATGCAGAACTTTGTGATGTGGCAGTGATCTTTAAGGGTCCGATGCCTTCCATGCAGCTTCTGTACCCCAAGGATGCCTATACGGGAGTCAATCCACTCTCAGGGATTCCTCCAAATTTCAAGGAAACAAGGTCAAGAGGGGACCCAGTCAATTCAGTCTTACTGCCTTCTTTGAGGTGTCCGGTTAGCCTGCCCGACAGCGGTCTCTGGGTATTGTCCTTTCCAGAGTCTGCACCACCACACCTGGAAAAGAACAAAAAAGCCATTGACCTATGCTGACCCATAATCCGGTCTTTTTTCTTTAGAGGTTGCAATGATGTATTTTATAGTTGACCTTGAATACGTCTAGAATTGCATGGTGTGAGTTAGGAATTCTAAATTTATTTTGGCACATATGGATAATCAATGGTCATAGCACCTCTGCTGAAACGTTCATTCTTCCCCTATAAATTATAATGCTATCTTTATCCTACCTCATGTTTCACTGTATATTTAGGTCAGTTCCTAGGTCCCCTACTGCGTGACATTGGAGCATAAACTGAACCACGCCTCCTTCTATGTCCCCTTAATAAAACTCAGTAGTGGACGCCTGACAAGCGAGAGAAGATTACTAAGAGGTGCACAGAAAAGATTTTGGAAAGAACATGGATCCTTGTCCCCACGTGCCCTAACCCCGTGACCTTGAACAAGTTCGGCAGCTTGCCACAGTTCACTGTGAACTAAAGAGCTGACTGACCCAGGAGTAAGTGTTTCCACAATGGAGAGGCATCAGCGATCAGTTGTCCTACTTAACGCTCACAGCACTGTTTGGGCAGAAGACAAGTGCTAAAGAGGACGTGAGCTTTCTGCCTGGGACCTTGTAGGGAAGGCTTCGCTCCAGCAGAGGGTCCGCCCCTTGGTCAGACTGCAGCTACAAACGCAAGTACAGATGGCAGGCACGGACATGTTTATGTCATATGGCTTGTGACTTGTCTCATTTCACCAGTTCCTTCACTTGATATTTTGCCATGACACATCCGCAATTATTCCAAACGGAGCTGTGACTAAAGCAAGACCCCAAGGAAATGCAGCTGTCAGGGTACGGAGCTGCAGAGAGGGGGATGGGTTGGTAGCAGGCTTTTGATCTGTCTTTGAAAGCAGAGGCCAATTGAATTCTTTCAGTGAGCTGGAAAATTCGAAGAGCTCTTTTCTAAATTACCAGTATGTAACAAGAGCATTTTCCATAGTAAGTCTAGGAAATTGGGATGAAGAGCAAAAGCTCTTTCTTCTTAAGAAGAAATTCTTAGTTATGTTCATCTGTGTATGTAGAATGGGTTTTGTACGATGGACCTAAGATAGGATGAAAAATGCCTACACTTCTAAGTTCCTTTTGGAACTTAGAAACCAGTAAGGAAGGGAAGATCAAATACATGAGACATTATTAAATGATGTGAAATGGTATCTAAGTTCTAATTAGCGTCAGTGGTATTTACCAAAATTATTCACCATGAGCTCTGCTAGTACACTCTGTTATTACCAGCTCCAAAAACCGTCTGCATCTCGGCCCGTGTTGGCTGCATGCCAAGCATGGTGCGTGTGTTTTTGAAACAATTGGAAAAACACGACATACTTCTTGGAATCAAGAAGGTAATCTCGCCCCGCTACTAGCAAATTTATACTTATGAAATAGGCAAATAGGCAGTGATTGAAGACAGCGTTCAGTTTGGAGAAAGACAGGAAGCAAAGACAGCAGGACCGGAAGTCCTGTAGTTGTATTGCAACCAGAAGAGCATACGTGTTTCGTGAAAGGGATTTTAAGGCAAGAGGTGGCAACTGGTGTAGTTTCACTTCTTTTCTGTTAACTTCTGAAATAATCATCAAAGGAGAGCCGACATTTCCTGAGCACTCTTGTGCCTTCTTCACCTTTGTGGGGACTCCCTTGCTAGTTTGACAAATGTAGGTAGTGAGGTAAATTTTCCCCAAGGTTAAATATCAAGGCACAAGGTGTCTTTTGTGTATACGACACCAGAAATGTTTCTTTATTTATTTTGAGAGAGAAGGAGAGAGTGCATGTGCATGAGAGGAAGAGAGAGAATCTCAAGCAGGCTCTGTGCTGTCAGCTGAGAGCCTGACTCAAGGTTCTATTTCATGAACTGTGAGATCATGATCTGAACTGAAATCAAGAGTTGGACTCTTAACTGACTGAGCCACCCAGGCACCTCAGAGGTTATATTTTAAAGGAATGAAGATTTACCAATCTTCACCATGAGCAATAGGAATAAAAGCCCATGAGAAGTAGGACATTCTTCCAGAACATGGTTTCTGATCAGCTATCTCATTGGTAACTGAGAAGCATGGCTCTACCATCCGATGTAGGAAGCTTTGGGAGACCCAGGTCCCCTGAGTCACTGCTTGACCAGGACAGGGTACTTGAGAAATTCAGTTTTGGGCCTGTGTCTTCACACATTCTTTTGTTTTCTAGACTTGAACCTACAAGGAAGTTGTCACTGGACATATTTTAAGTGTCATTCCCACATCTCCAACAGGAGATGTTAAGAGATGTCTGGGAATAGTTCCTAAGGTTAAACCCATTCTGTCCCCTTTTGATGTTCTGGTGAAATCCAAATTCCAACCAAGCCACCTCTGCTGAAGTTAAAATGGTTCACTGATTTCAGAAGAAAGCTTGGTCTGTGTAGTCCTCTAGGATACGGCTCTTCTTTTAGTCAGTCAAGTATCAACAATCTTTCTTTCTTGGAGAAAGCATACAAGAGTTAAAATTAATTGGGGTCCCCTACTTTGTAAGTTGAAAACTTATCTGACATCCACCTGTCCCCCTGATCCCCACCAAACCTTGTTCAACAACAAAGAAGAAAACCGAGCCTCAGAGAGATGGATGGACTTGCCCAGAGTCAAGCAGATAATGGCAGATTCCAGGATAAAGCCTGGACAACATGGACCCATGGCAAGATGTCCTAGGCATCAAAAAGTGTGCATGCCACCTACCAGCCCTCAGATCCCCCAAACACAAATAAAATGCAATGCAAAACCAGAAAACAAGCTTGAAGAAGTTCAACAAAATTCTTATTTTTTCCCCCGTGATAATTTTGATTCTTTTGTTATTGTTGTTGCTGTTGTTTTGAGATTTCAACTATCAAACTCTGAACGTTCTTTGACTTTGCTTTGCACAAGCTAACACAGGAACTGTTGGGCACACACTAAAATCCAGGTCTTTTGTCTCCTAGTCTATGACTCTTCCTACTGCAATCCACTGTCTCTCACCCTCCCCAGCTGGCATACCTTTCACTATTCCTGGTCGCGGTGCTGGTGCTGACAGCAAGGGTTATCCTTCTGTGTTTCCTACAAAGGTGACTGGGTTGCCTTTCCCTCCAAAACTGCCATACAACAAAGCAGGCTTCCTCCAGTCAGTCCCCCCCAGACTTCAGGGGACTGTCCTTTAAAAAGTGTTTAAATTTATTTATTTATTTTGAAAGAGAGAGGAGAGAGCACACAGAAGGGGTCACGAGAGAGGGAGAGAGAAAGAAAATCCCAATCAGGCTCTGCACTGTGACAGTGCAGAGCCAGATGTGGGGCTCAAACTCACAAACCACGAGATCATGACCTGAGCTGAAATCAGGAGTCAGTCACTTAACTGACTGAGCTACCCAGGCACCACAAAATGGTTTGAAAATTTCAACACCACTTTTCTCTCCTTTTGCTAAGGCCAACTGGACGTGGGGACAGTTTGATAGGGGGCAGGTGCTAGGACCCTTTGTGTTTATAAGAGAGGCTGGGCCACAGTCAGTGTGGGGGCAGAGGAAAGATGATCCACCTAAACCTCCAATGTTGTTAAGAAACTGCAAGAAAGCAGGCAAAAAGAAGCTTGAAGTCCAGACTTCTGAGAGGATGTCACCCTTTGAAGATCCTTTCAAGTACAAAGTACAGGGGCTCAAATGATTCTGACACAGGCGAGGAAATAACTATCTCCACACATGCATCAGGCAGTGCCTCACACACGAGGCATCCAGCAGAGTGAGTATGTCAAGGCTTAAGCTCTTCTATCCCTCACCTCCAACCTCAAAGCACTGAGCCATGGAAATCCTAATAAATAAAGCCACTCCAGCTTGTGTGTGACTTCCAGGATACTCTTTTGTCACTAGGTCAACCAAAAACCCTGTGCCAGCACCGCAAATGTGGTCTAACTAAGGAATCACTGACCATTTGTTGCTAGAGAACCCAGTGAGGGTTTTGGCTACCTGGAGGGCGCGTGGGGCAATGGGCATCAGGTGGGGGCATTCGTGGCACTTTCCAAGCAATTAGTGATAGCAGTTGAGTCTGATAGTTACACACCAGGCAGGTCACTACATGGACGACCTTGGGCAAGATGCATAACTTTTCTCAAACTCGCTTTCCTTGAGTGGAATATGGGGATAATCAGGGTGCCCAGCTCACACGGTTAGTGGAGCTCAGAAGGGAATCTAAGGCAGGAGGGCACACACATGAGCCCTCAGATGCTCCTTGCTTAAATGTTGGCTGCTATTATCTGCCTTCTTCCCTCTGAATCAAACAGTATTGATTCAATCAGTGTCAACACAACTTGACAACCTATTGATCCCGTCGAGTCAGTAAAAACAATCAGTCAGGTTGGTTGCTTGACATTTTGTGGCTGAAAATTCACCTTTTCCCTCTCACATATCAAGTTATGATGTCATCTAGCCACAGTTTTCACATCTATGGTTTCGGCTGACATCAGA
This sequence comes from Suricata suricatta, assembly GCF_006229205.1. Classification (NCBI taxonomy): domain Eukaryota; kingdom Metazoa; phylum Chordata; class Mammalia; order Carnivora; family Herpestidae; genus Suricata; species Suricata suricatta. The sequence continues at coordinate 105,794,595 of NC_043701.1, forward strand.
TGGAATAATTTATCAGACAGCACTTTGTGGGTGGTCTGGGGGGTTGGACAGGGGAGTGTGCAGGCTCCGCTCCTCGAGAAGACCCACAGCACAAATGGTCCAGCTGAGCCGGCGTGAATGGTAAGACACTGCCCCCCCCCCCCAATTCCCCATGCATCTTCCCAGGCTGCAAGGTCAAGGCCTCAGAGGTCAGGCTGCTAATGAAGTCAGAGTGTATTTCCTTGTAAATATGATGTCCAATGCTTGGTTTCTGCTGCAGATGACCAGTCTGCACTACTTTTAGACAAATCCCTGTGCAGCAAGTGAAAATGTGGGGAAAACGGAAGGAAATTTGTGATTTTTATAAAGCCTTTGTACACCAGAGCTCCATCTAAGAGAGGCTTAGGAAAGCTATGTCCTCATGCTGATCACCAGAAGATAAGACACAAAGGAGGGCAAGATTACAAAAGGTCTGAATCCTTACATACTCAGGAAGAACTTTGAGGTGAGAATGGATTATATGATGATAAATAATCTTCCAGGGTCAGAATTTCATGAGTATCTATGCAAAATGTTAACCCAATGGGCTTGGCTTGAGAGTCATACATAGGCTGGTTTGGAATCTGGCTCAGTCATTTGCAACTCTGTGGCTTTAAGCAAAGGAATTGTTCACTAAACCTTAGTTTCCACATCTACTAAATGAGATCATGGTACCTGCATCAAGGAATTATTGCCAAGTTTCCAAATGAGCTGAGGCTATCTTAGACTTCTCTCGAGTATAGTTATAGCCCAAATAATAAATATAGGTGGAAATGTTTAAAACAATTATAATGTACCCTAATATGATTTGGGGCACCTGTTAAATATATTAGGCACACTGGAGGATGGAGAATGTGCAGTCATTAGGGTGAGAATGGGGTTTATCTGTATAGATTGACATGAAAAGGATGCTCATAACACACTAACTGAAAGAAAAACAGGTTGCAAAGAATATATTTAGTATGTGACCTCTATGAAGCATCTGATTCCGACCACTAGGCTCAAGACCTTTACGTACAATGAACCACCTCATTACAGTAGTCTTTCATCTTTGTTCCCCCTATATTGTTTTACTCCTGTATTTTACAGGAGTAAAATACAGGTGGGAAAATGCAGAATAGTAAAGATTAAGTAATTACCCCCAAGTCACACAAGTAGCAAGTGACAAAGTGGAACTCTGTACCCTGGTCTCTCTGATTCTCAGCCCTTGCCATCTGTGCCTTTCCAGGAGCCCTGAGGTAGAGAGGGAGGACAGAAGATGGCAAGTGAGACAGTGCAGATCAAAGTCTGCAGAAACAAGAAGACCTCCTGACAGTAGGAGTTCTAAGAAAATATAAGTGTTCACTCTCTTACATTGCTGTTGCTGTCACTGCCCACGGAGAAGCTGATGGATGGCTGTGCTGATGGAGTGATGAAGTTCTCTCAAGTCAGTGAGAATATCTTTCTTCCCATCGCCCCTTTGAGCAGATCATCCATACAGTTAACCAAACAGAGAATCTAACCAAATTCAGCCCTCAGTTCTTTCCTACTTCTCTTTGTCCACCCTCTGTCAGGCCCTTGCAATTTTTGTCAGTCTGTCTCTCTTTGACTTGAATCCGCTCAACCCCTTTACAAATTCCACTTGCAAATCCCAGGGCACCCATCACATGATCATGGAGTGCAAAAGAATGCATGTAAATAACATACTGGAATATGAAGCAACTTTCGATCCCCCCAAAGTCTCTAGAAAAAAAATTTCCTTTTGACCACATACATCTGGACCCCACATGAGCCGAAGGAATGATGCCCACAGTTCAGACCTACCCTTGTGAAATGTGAATAAAGAAATAACATGGTCCCAGGACTGAACTGGACTCAGTCCTTAGCTTGCCCCAAATTAGGTTGAGTAGAGGGACTCAGCCCTTAGCAGCGATTGTTCCCTTGAGAGTCAATACCACACCCTCCCCCTCCTAAAGGGAGAACGCCAATACTCTTCAGCATCACCACCCAGCTGCCCCTCTCACAACTGTACCTCTAGTGGTGGCTCACTGTGGTCACCCATGTGCCGTGATGCTGACTGTGGTCTGCTGCAGTCACCGGTGGAATCTCGTGCTGGCAAGAGAGCCTAGAGGGGTGGAACAGAAGAAGTGGAGTGGAAAGTGGGGGGTCTAGGAACCTTGCTCTTTCACCTCATGGCCATATGAGCAGTTTGCGACTGCAGGTTCCTAGCTGAGGATCACCGGCCCTGCTGTAGAGTGCTGTGGATAAAAAGCCACAGCCCTAGCAGGGGAGTGAGAAAGGAAAGATGCTTTAACATCAATGCCATGCCATGCTGTGTGGGTGTGTTTATGCAAGGGGGAATATGCAAGATGATTTGGGCAGTGGGGCTTCGGAAGGAGCTGAAAATCTGCTCAATGCCTTTCATTGACTCAGTACAAGAAATTTCACCCAGGAGAAATGTTTCAGATTACGTCAGTTGTCAATAAAGAGATGAAGATGGAGGTACCTGGGTGGCTGAGTTAGTCTGACTTTGGCTCAGGTCAAGATCTCTCATTTTATGGATTTGAGCCCTGGTTTAGGCTCTGAGCTGTCAGCACAGAGTCTGCTTCAGATTCCGAATCTCCCTCTCTCTCTGCCCCTCTCTCACTTCTTTTGTTCTTTCTCTCACTCTTGCTGTCTCTCAAAAATAAACAAAAACATTAAAAATTTAAAAACAGAGAGAGATGAAGATGATCAGATAAATAAACTGAGCTGTGCTGCTAGGAGATTGGCCAGAATGGGTGATTATCCGGGAGTGCTTAAGGGCTCATCTGCCTTCCTTTCATGTTTCTGGGGTTGAGGGGGGAGGTGTTTAGCCCAGTAGATGTTATACAGAAGGTGACAAGCATCCAGAGATGCTCAGAGGTGAACAGAGAAAGTGACTTCAATTCCAGGGGGGGAAAGCTGAGAGACTGGCTCTCTTCCTGTCTTAACTCTTTGATGTAAACCTATATCCGATTAAAACTCAATTCTTTCTTCTTCCAGGCGGGTGGGAGGGAAAGGACCTATAATTGTTAACAAACTGAGGAGACTGAAGGAGGCCTGCGGTGTGTAAATCCTTGAGTTTAACGATGGAGATTCGCTGTCTTGGGAGGATGCTTCCAAGTTTTTCCTTGGGCATTTTTGTTTTCAGGTTGAATTTGTTTCCCATTACCTTAAGAAAAGAAATCTTAAAACCATGCAGCCTGCTAGTTTGAGACATCCTCAATTGCTAATTTCACCTACAAAGTCAGAAACTATCTAACTCAGCGACAGCGCTGGGTTCTCTACTCATCCTAACTGTTGATAGAGAACCAGCAGCAGCAATGAGACAGGACGTCCTGAGACGTCCCAGGAGGGGTATCACCTCCTCTGCCAAATATTAGAGCCAAACCCAGCCATCAGCCACAGTGTGACGTAACCCTGTTGGAAGAGTTTCGGACAGGTGGCCGAGGTGTTTCTGGGTACGGTATAACCCTCCCCCCGCCAACTATATTTATTTGCTATCAGACCAAGCATGTTGAGAAGAGTAAACTATTCATTTTCTCCTTTCTCTCCAGGAATCTTTTTTTTAAACCCCTATTGCCCTGAGTTTCAGTGACAAGAACATGCAAAGATGAAAAATCCTCAAAAGTAGCTTTTAAACCTGCCAGTACACCCTAGAAGCCCGCCAGCATAAAGCAAGAGGACACCAGAGCCTTGTGAACCATGACAAGATAATCTCAGAAACAGATCCTGCTCTAGCTCAAAGTCAATACAGACGGAGATTTTAAAAATAAAGTGGTCTGGGAAGTAGAATGATCTTAGTTGACCCAACTCCAAAGCAGAAGGCATGCTCTGGCCCAAATTCTAAAAATAGAGAACTGTCCAAGAATAATAACAATATCTTGCTGGGAAAGACTTTTTATCTTGCCTTAGACAGGGGGAAAAATAGAATGCAATGCTTTTCCCAGTCTCTCCAGCCCCATGGTGGGAGCCCTGGGTCTTTACCAGCCCATCCATCCCTGAACCATGAGTGGGTGTGAATGGCCGTGAGTATATTGTGCCAGGAAAGGACTGTGGGTAGGTGGACACCCTGATGCAGTAGAGGGTAGATCAAAGTCAAGGGCACAGGGTTGGATTAAAACCATATGAATAGGATCCTTCCAGAAATACTTAGTTGAACAACTCGCTATGCTTTGGCGATCCATCCGTCCATTCCCGCTGAGGGCCATTGTCTCCTTATCCCTCCATGATGTCTGACTTTACCCACAAAACTCAGCTCAGTGAGGGCTTTCTCTGGGATACTCTCCTTTTATCCTGGTTGAATCAATAACCACTCTTCCCTTTGTGCATCCAGCCTCTGCCCCAGCCTCTGTCTCCTGGAGTGGAATTCATGTAGACTCATTGTCTTGCACCCTCGCCTGTGAATTCTTGGAGTGCAGAGACTTTTTCCTCATTGTGAGTGGGTCCCACATGATGTCAAGTGATGGTGGGCACACAGTGAATGTTACTGAATTGGATGGAATTAGAATGGAGTTGAATTGAGAATTAATCCCCCTTTTCAGTGGCTTCCATAAAAGAAATGCTACAGTGTTAATGTTGATGATGAAGTTGTTTGCCTGAGTTGGATCAGGGAGTGAGATACCATCTGGCTATACCTAAAACCTTAATCTAAAGTGAACCTCTCTCCTTTCAACCAATGGTCATATATCCCAAACTGGCTGATGATGGTTCAAAAGTGACTGGAAATAAAGCCCATGGACATTTCAAGGTCAAACCCTTGATAAATGTGAGACCCAATTAACAGTATATTGAAGATTTTGTTTTTTAACTTTATCCGTACCTTATAAGGAGCTTGGTGAGGAATCTCAGAGGTATTTTAAGAGTTCTAGCTAGTTGCACAAAGCACCCTTTTAATTCCCAATGATCTTTTTTTAAATGAAATTGAAATTGGCTAAAGAGAAGATCTCACTGCATCTCATGCCTGACCTTGCTGGGAACTAATAGAAATGTTATGGTTTGAAAGGCTGGGAACATAGTGATAGTTAAACATTCAGACTATGGAGCCAGATTGACCTGGGTTCAAATTCTGGATCTGATAAAGTATTTAACCTTTCTGTTTCTTTCTTCGTAAGATGCAAGTATATGGAATAAATCATTTCGCCCAGGCCCAGCATGTAGTAAGGCTTTAACACATGTCATTATTGTGACTACTATCTACTACCAGATACTCCAATCCAAGTTGATGATCTCAGGTAATTTGCTGAGCATTTTTATTCAACACCAGCTCCTGAATAAACTCTCATCCTTTTGACTCCTGATGTAATACTTGTGTTCCATAAATAATACAATTTGGACTTAGCATCTTGTTTACCAGGTCAGGGTTTTTCTTTTTCTTTTCTTTTTATTTTTTTACCATCTTGAATTTGATTACGACATTTAATAGGGAAACAATTAGAGAAGACCAGTTGTTTCTTTCATAAATGGATTGAAGAGTTATCATTTCAAAGGATTTAATTTATGCCTTGCTTCACAATGACATTAACTCAACACTCAATACACACAGCAAAGCAGGTTCAGATTGAGGTGACCAGATGCCAAAGAAACAAGAATCCAGCTACATGTCAAGGTCTCCCTACATAGGCCTTTCTGCATTGTGTTAAACCAGTTATGATAAAGTTAGGATGTCTCTCTGTTGATAATATGTAGCAAACATATATTTTTATACAATAAAGTCTAGAGAGGACATTCAAGAAGATGAAAACAAACAGCTAAATTCCCAAAAGACTTCACCAGAAAAGAAAAAGTGCATGGTTAGTGCATGTGGGTAATTATTTTCAGATGTAGATTATGCTTACTCTGTACCTGACCCAGACATGACAGAATATGAGATAAATAGACAACATGATGGGGCAGTTGCTGTCTAAATAACAGTATGAAATCACTGTAAATATCCGCAAAACCCAGTGCATACGGGAATGCTTGATTACTGACAAGACTTAGCTACCATCAGGGTTATCTAGTTAATCAAAATTATGAATTATTAGGATCCCAAATAACATCAGGAAAAATATAATCTCCCAATAACCAGATAATATGCTCATCGGCTAAATAGATAATGCAAGTACAGATACATGTACTTGTTGAGTATCTGGTTTCATGTCTTTTGGGTATATACATAGTGGAATAGTGCGGTCACATGGTAACTCTGTTTAACTTTTGGAGAAACCACCAAGCTGTTCACATTAGCCAACTAAATACAACATTACTAATTTCTTCTTATAGACTGTTTTTCATAGCAGCTGCACTATTTTACATTCCCATTAGCAATGTATTAGTGTGTTAATTTCTCTACCTCCTTACCACCAAGCGTTTTGTATCATCCATCTGTGTATCATCTGTGTATCATCTGTGTATCTATCTATCTATCTATTTATCTATCTATATTTGTGTATTTATATATTTTTTGGGTTTCTTTCTTTATTTAAATTTATTACAGCTATCCTGGTTGGTGTGAAGTGGTACCTCACTGTGGTTTTGAGTTGCATATCCAACTAGTGATGCAGAGCATTTTTTGTGTATTTGTGTATCTTCTTTGGAGAAATGTCTATTTAAGTCCATTTTTGTGTTGAATTCTAGGAGCTCTTTAGACATTCTGGACATTAAACTTCTAACAGATATGCGATTTGCAAGTATTGTCTCTGCTCTTATTGGTTGTCTTTTCACTTTCTTGATGTCAGAAAAGTTTTTTATTTTGATGAAGTCCTATTTATCTAGTCTTTTGTAGCTTGTGCTTTGTCATAGTTAAGAATCCATTGCCAAATCACATAAAAGATCCATACTGTCTTCTGAGAGTTCTATGGTTTTAGCTTTTAAATGTAGGCCATTGATCCATTTTGAGTTGAAGATTTGTATATGGTCTTAAGCAGAAGTTCAAATTCACTGTCTTGCACATAGATAAGCAGTTGTGCAAGCATCATTTGTTGAAGAGACTGTTCTTTCCCCATAGAATGTTTTTGCTACTTTCCTTGAAAATCAAATGGCCATAGATGGGTTTATTTCTGGACTTCTAGTCCTATTTAATTGATCTATGTGTCTATCCTTATGCCACTGACATACTTTTTTTTTTTTATTATTACTGTAGCTTTGTAGTAGTTTGAAAACCAGGAAATGTAAGTTTTCCAGCTTTGTCCTTTTTTCATTCCCCCCCCTCCCAAATTTTAACTATTCCAATCCCCTTGCAATCCCATATGAATTTGGGGGTCTTTTTTGTTTACATTTCTGTGAAAAATGAAGTTGAAATTTTCATAGGATTGAATTGACTCTATAGATTGCTTTGGGTAATATTGACATCTTAAAAATATTAAGCCTTCCATGAACACAGGATGTCTTTCCTTTTATTTAGCTTTCTTAAATTTCAATAGTATTTTGTAGTTTTCAGTGAATGTCTTTCACTTTCTTGGTTAAATTTATCCCTTGGAATTTTCTTCTTTTTCATGCAATTTTTAGAATATTTAAATTAATTTCTTTTTTGGTTCTCTTTTGGTTACTATTTGCATGGGATATTTTTTCCCCATCCTTTTACTTTCAACTTTTTCCTGTCTTTGGGTCTAAAATTAGTCTCTTGTATTGGGTGCCTGGGTGGCTCAGTTGGTTAATTGCCCAATTTCAGCTCAGGTCATGAGCTCATAGTTCGTGGGTTTGAGCCCTGCATCGTGCTCTGTGCTGACAGCTTAGAGCCTTGAGCCTGCTTTGGATTCAGTGTCTCCCTCTGCCTCTGCCTCATTCATGCTCTGTCTCTGTCTCTCAAAAAAATGAATAAATGTTAAAAAATTTTTATATTAGTCTCTTGTAGACAGAACATAGTTGAATCATATTTTTATTTTTTAAGTCCATTCTACCAATCTCTGACTTGTGATTGAGGAGTTTAATCCATTTACATTTAAAGTAGCTATTGATGAGGTATAATTTACTTTTGCCATTTTTAGTATGTGTTTTCTTTATGTCTCATATACTTTATGTCCCTCATTTTCTCCATTATTGCCTCCCTTGTGTTTGGCTAATTTTTTTTTGCAGAGTACCATTTTGAATACCTTTTCATTTTTAGTTTTATGTAAATTTTTTGGTATATATTTTAGTGGCCATCATGATAATTCACCTCAACATCTTAAATTTCTAACAATCTAGTTTGAATTGATTCTAGCTTAGCTTCAATAACAAACAAAAATCTATTCCTATGTACCACAATTCCTCCTTATGTTGTTGTGGCTGTAAATTACATCTCCATACATGGTGTGCCCAATGACATAGAGTTGTAACTGTTTTATGCTCGTGTCTTTTTTATTTATTTATTTATTTTTTAGTTTTAAATTTCTTTTATTTTTTTTTCACATTTTATTTATTTATTTTTGTACAATTTATTTTTTTTAACATATGCAATTATTTTCCATCATTTACAATACAGTAGTTACAATGATACTCCAAACAGAAAAGCAAAGTAAAAAGTCAAAACCCCCACTTCTATTTGATGTAATTAGACTTATACAGAAATTAGAAGGTTAGGTACCAACTAGTTAATCACCTAATTTCACAGCTATCTGAAGTGGCAATCATTATATAGCAGCTTATCTATGATACATTCAAGATACATGATATAATTTATTACTTGCCCATAAGCTAAAACACAGCCTGCTTAATACCTTTCCTTAAATTCCACCTCTATACTACAGTATACTTGAGGTCCATGCAAAAAAGTAGCTACTTTTTAT
>NC_043701.1:105803459-105879066 GCF_006229205.1 Suricata suricatta
TTTCCTCTAGTTCTTAGTCCATAATTTCCTATAACTCCTTGAAAATAATTAAGACACTTGACTTTGTATAGTGAGTTCAGTGACTCTGCTTTCTGTCAATTTGTTTTTCCTTTTTTTAATGTTTACTTATTTATTTTGAGAGAGAGAGAGAGAGGATGAGGGAGGGGCAGAGAGAGAGGGAAAGAAAGAGAATCTCAAGTAGGCTCATGCTCAATGTGGAGCCTGATGTGGGCTCCATCCCACAACCATTAGACCATGACCTGAACTGAAAACAAGAGTTAGACACTTAACTGACCGAACCACTCAAGCACCCCAATTTTTTTCTTGTGAATGGGCCAGGTTTTTCTGTTTCTTTGTATGCTTTGTAAGTTTTTGACAAAACCTGAACATTTGAGTATATGATGTTGTAACCCTTGAAGTCAGAATCTCTCCCTTCCTTGGGATTTGGTCTTTTTGATTATTGGAAGCTACATCCATTTGTTTCAAGCTATTTTTGCAAAACCTATATTCTTTGTTGTGTGTATTCCCAGAAATTTCTGTTCCTTTAGCTAGAGTCCAGCTAGGGTTTTTATGGAGATTTTCCTGAATACCAGGAGCTAAAGCAAAAACAAACATAACCCTGAAATCAAAACTTTAACAAAATAAAAAATAAACCAACCGTCTCCCCCCCAACCATCCCACCTCTCCTGGTCTTGCAGATGGATGGCTGTGTACTGATGCACTCTTTTGACACTTACCTATATGCTTTTAGAATTCTGCCTCATTCTTCATTTCCTGTGATCACTGAGCAGAGCTATCAACTAAAGTTGAAAGCTTAGGATTGCTTTATGTCTTTTCCGAGCATACATTTTACCTTAAGCTTACAACATTTACTGAACTGGGGAGAGAGTAGAGCAAGGACAAGAAAAAAAAATACTACAAAGTGTTCCTACCATTTAAAAGTGTCTTTTTGTCATTTAGCCTTCACTCAGTTCAATAAAAACTTTTGACTGTTTTCCAGAGTTCTGTCCAAGTTGGATCTGGCAGTTATGCTTGCTTTTTGCTCTTTCTTTGGAAGGATGTAAGCTTGGAACCACCTACTGTCCCATTTTGCTGACATCACTGTGTCATGTTTTTCATGATAAAATTTTTCTCTGTTCTATGTGTCAATACTGATGGGCTCAGATTACAAGTATATTTTACATTATTGATGGTAACTTACCCATGTGGTTGCCTAAATGCTTGAAAAGAATTCTACCAACAAACTAAAAGAGTGAACTGTGAAGTAATTTGCTTAGGTACATTGTCAACTTGGCTCTACAAGGAAACAAACAAACAAACAACAACAACAACAACAAACCAACACAAATGAACCCAGGAAAAGAAAAGAATTTAAACAACAAGAACACAGCTTATGATAGCTGCTTGAATATGGAAGTCTATGAAAAACTCAAGCAGTGATCAATACTTAGTAATGAACCGAGAATCCAGAGCCGTAGGGTTTCATGTCAGCTCTTTCTATACTCAGCTGGCCAACCTGAGACACATCCCAGTGGCTTCTCTCTGGCTATTTCCTCCTTTGGCAAATGAATGGAATGTACTTCATCAGTGGTTTCCAAACTGGCTTCCAAGGAGTTTGGAAGACATTCATGGGAAGAAAGGGAGAACTGGAGGAAGTTTCTAGCACTCTGTGCTAATCTGAGATACTTCCATTTTAAATGTCTTGCATATTTGAGTCCCATATAAAATTTTATTTAACAATATGATGCTGTGAATTTAAACACTTGAAACTACAGAATTAGATAATTTCTAGGTTTTCTTCAGATGGAAAAAAAAAGATATTTTCTGTATTTCTATCAGGTACACATCCCAATTTAGGAGAGCATTAGGAAGTAGAGATTCTAGGCTGGCTCTCCTGTTTGTAGCCCTGAGTTTTTGATGTTTATCATCATCTGTGTCTTCTTTTTGTCCATCTACAAAAAGGAGGTACTTCCTGAAGCTGTAGAGCAAATAATAGAAGAAAATAGATGTAAAGCACCTTGAAAAGTTTAAAGTATTAGGCAAATGTAAGATATTATCAATTATTGGTAAAGTTCTCAATTGTTTTAACCTCAATATGTCCAACATCTTGAAAAACTAGGCAGAGTCTCATAGGAAACAACAAGAAATAAGTTCTTATTTTCCGAAAATGAATCAGTACAATACACCACATCAACCTAGCTTTGGTGTATAATTGTCAAGCAATTTTCCTTTTTTTTTTTAAAGTTTTTATTTAAATTCTAGATAATTAACATACAGTGTGAGATTAGTTTCAAGTGTAGAATTTAGTGATTCATTACTTACAAATAACAACTGGTGCTCATCACAAGTGCCCTCCTTAAAGCCCATCACCCATTTAACCCATCTCCCTGCCCATCTCCCCTCCCTGCAACCTTCCTTTACCATATTGGCCCATCTGGCTTATCCATTCCAGTTGTTTGAGAACATGTCCATAGGCAAGGGAAGAAAGAAACAAGAAAGAGCAAAGGAGAAACCTTGGTGTAGAAGTATATCATGCTATCTTTGAGGCTGAAACTCTTGCTGATATCTTGGGTGAAGCTGGCTCATGTCTGGTCTTGGTTCTCATTCCCTCTCCATCTTGACTAATCATTCCCCGAGCTTTCTGATCTTACTTTAGACCTTACAGTCAGACTGCTGACCACATTCATCAGCTAAGTATCCCCATGAAATCCCTAAAACTACCCACTCTCTTCCATCCTCCCCTCGTTGAACTTTCTTGGGTCTTGGCAGCACACTTTTTAATTGCATTTACAATCATATAAATAGAGTAATCAACTCATTCTGATTTTCCCTAAACTTTCACAGTTTTAAATTTAAAAAATTTTTTTATGTCTTTATTTTGAGAGAGAGGCAGAGAGCAAGTGGAGGAGGGGCAGAGAGAGAGAGGGAGATATAGAATCTGAAGCAGACTCCAGGCTCTGAGCTGTCAGCACAGAGCCCGACGCAGGGCTCGAACCCACAGACTGTGAGATCATGACCTGAGCTGAAGTCGAAGCTTAACTGACTGAGCCACCCAGGTGCCCCGAACTTTCACAGTTTTAAAACTGGAACTCTTGTATCCTGGGAACTTCTGCAGTCCCAGGAAAAACAGGAAAGTTGGTCACTTCCCCCTACTTGTAAAGATATTAAAAGAAAACTATTAAATTTTTTAAATGCTTATTTATTTTTGAGAGAGAAAGAGTGAGCTGGGGAGGGGAAGGAGAGAGGGAGACAGAGAATCTGAAGCAGGCTCCAGGCTCTAAGCTGTCAGCACAGAGCTTGATGTGGGGTTCGAACCCATGAACTGTGAGATCATGACCTGATCAGAGGCTTAACTGACTGAGCCACCAAGGTGCAACCCCCTGAAACAAAACTATTAAAAAGAGAGAGAGAGGTCCACAGATCAAAGCTTCTGGCACTCATTACGAAGATTCTTTTCTTTAATATAAGCTCTCTGGTTGGATCTAATTCATGTCCACATACATGCCAAAAAGTTATCAACTCACTCCAGATATTATGCCTACTTCACTGAGTGGCCAAGAGTTAAAATAATCAGTGCTGTGTATAGTTGCAAGAACAAGGTCATGCAAATGTTACCTGGGACATAGAGAATGGAAAAGAAAGAATTTTTCCTTAAAGTAGAAATGATGGAAAGACACACATTAGCAACGGGGGTGTGGATAAGAGTTGGAGGCAATGACATGTGGACCAAATGTTTGTACAACTTCAAACCCTATGGGCACTGTATCTGGACATAGGTTTCTATAATCAACAGTAGTATTAATAACTTGTTTTGAGTCACTATTTAATGAGACTTCAGAGTTTAACAAACTCAATCATCTTTCTGTCTTGCTTTTCTAAAGGCTTCGGAGGCCTAACAGCCTGTTTCCAAGAGACAGAATTGTGTAGGGATTTCCTGGACAAAGAAATGACCAGGACAACCCCTATGGAGAGAAATTTGACAGGCTATCCGGAAATTTAACAACATGCATAATTTCTGATGCAGCAAATTCGAGTTCTATGAAGATGCTGAAGGTACCCTGGCATGTCTTTTTGTGGGACACATGGAAAGATTTTCATTGCAGAAGCACTGGAGAGCTGTCTGAATAAATGTGGCAACTCATTGATGGAATACAATATAATCATTAAAAGCTGCTGAAAGAGATGATCTAGATGGGTAGATCTTTAACAATGAAACAATCTGCAGAATAGCGCCAGCAGCATGAAACCATTTGTGTGAAAGCTTAAAGCACACACTCATCTTGTTCAAGGATTCATGTATATGCAATGCAAAGTAATAAGAACTGGGCTAGAAAAACACACCACACTGATAACAGTGGTTAGTTATAGGAAGCAGGGAGGTGACTGGCCTGGAACAGGAGACCAAGAAATCTGTAGTTGTGCTTGCAAATGTTTTATGTCTTCTGTTTTTTTAAAGGCAAACCAAACATGAGAACTAATAATTACTACTCTAGGAAGGAACCACTCATGTATTTGTTTCAGGATTTTTTACACGCTTCTAAAATTTTTAGGGTTTTGAAACTGTGAAAAATGCCAGGAAGAAGGCAAAGCAACAGTAGGGAGAGGAAGAAGGAAAGGAGGCAGCTCTATAGCGTGTCTGGTGAATTTGAAAATCAAATTAAGAGCCACGGTGACTGTCACAGGGGTGTCCAAATTCACTTAGGAAACCCAAAGCAGCAATAGTGAACCAAACAACAAATTCATATAAATACATTTGAAAATAATATTTATTAAAAATAAAACCCTTTGGGGGCACCTGGGTGGTTTAGTTGGTTAAGCATCAGACTCTTGGGTTCAGTTCAGGTCATGATCTCATGGTTCATGAGTTCGAGCCCCATGTTGTGCTCCGTGCTGACAGTGTACAGCCTGAGTAGGATTCTGTCTCCCCCTCTCTCTGCCCCTCGTATGGTCTCTCTGTAAATAAATAAACATTTTTTTAAGTTGGAATTATTTTCTTGGGAGACCCGGACCATAAGGGAAGGTTGTATCCCATCAATAAAAGGGTTCCTGCAGCAGAGACAGAACACCTCTTACAGGGCTGACACTGATGTGCAGACACTTTGGTCCTGGGCCCCTTTTGGGTGCTGGGCCTTGATTACTGGCCCTGTTTTTTTGTTTGTTTATTTGGTTGGTTGGTTTTTTTGGTTATTTGGTTTTGGATTTTTGCCATTTTTGGCTGTGTGGAAGCCCAGATTTTAAACCTCAGGCACATTGAGGCTAGACTCGGCTCTTGTGGAAACACTGTAGTGGTCCTCAGGGACATACTTTGGCTGACATTAATTCTAAAATATAGTGTATTAATTTAAAAAATTGAGATATAGTAAGGCCAATAAATCAGGAAATAATTGCCATTGAAAAGATAGTTTTGGGGCACCTGGGTGGCTCACTCGGTTAAGCATCCAACTCTTGATTTCAACTCAGATCATGATTTCCCTGTTCATGAGATCAAGCCCTGCATCCAGCTCTGTGCTGAGGGTGGAGCTTGCTTAGAGTTCTTTTTCTCTCTCTCTCTGCCCCTTCCCTCTCACTCAAGTTCTCTCTCTCTCTCAATAAATAAACTTTAAAAAGAGAAAAGATGGTTTGTAACAGTTCCCAGGAGGAGGGGGAATGCCACACCATGCCATTGGGCCACACAGGTGCCAGGGGCAGACAGGAGGCAGAGAGCCAAGGGGAAATGTGGGTAAGAGCCCATATTGTGGTCTCCATGGGGAGGAACAGGTGAGACGGGTGTAAAGACTCAAGATCGGTTGCCTTGGATAATTCCTGTGGACTCTGTGTTTAAGGTCCCCTCTGATTGGCCTGGGTGATTAAGACAGGGAAGTTATGGCCCAGAGTGAGAGCCCCAAAGAGGAGAGAATTGGGGTGTGAATTGCTGTCTGGTAGTTTGTATTTGAAGACCTTGCTCCCATGCTCCCAGGTCAACTATTACTCTCCTCAACGGGGAGGGGGGGGGGAGGGCAGTCTCAACAGAATCTGCAAGAATCTGCAAGACCCCAGGTGTCCGAGCACCGAATGCAACACTCTTCTGAGATGCAAATAAAATCCTGAAATAAAAACTTAAGTAAGAGAGATCACCATTCAGAAGGCCCCTCCTTTGTGCTGGCTTTGGGGCCTGAGCATCCACACAGAGCCAGTTTCAGGGCCTTGGGGGGTTGGCCTGGGGCCACTGTACTGCCCCGTGTGGTGAGCTCTCAGGAGGTCAGCTTCTGAAAGGCCCACCCCGACCAAGCCTTCCTCCCCCTGTGCAGCCACATCCCATGCCCAGTGGCTGGTAAGCATCCACCAGGCATGCAGGAGGCCCTGCCAACCAAGCTGTGTTACCAGTGCTGTATGAAATCGCTTTCCATTATCCTGGGAGAAAGAAGAGGATAGGAGGCAGGTTTATGACTTGCTGTGCCAGCAACTTAGATTAGTCACACTCTCCCTCTGACAAACTTAACTGTTACTACTGTCACTGGAGTTGCCATGCTGGACCTCCAGACCCGCCCCTCTCCCTTTCCTGTAGGCTTTTGCCTCCCAAACCTATTTTCAGCCATTGCCATTGCCAGCGGCGTCTAATCATCATGGTGTGATCCTTGCCCGCACAGAAGTGCTGCCATGTTTATTTCTTCTGGCTGACCCAGAAGGGGAAACCTGTTGTTCCTTCCGCTCCTGG
Organism: Suricata suricatta; assembly: GCF_006229205.1. Lineage (NCBI taxonomy): Eukaryota > Metazoa > Chordata > Mammalia > Carnivora > Herpestidae > Suricata > Suricata suricatta. The sequence continues at coordinate 105,810,154 of NC_043701.1, forward strand.
TGAGCACCGTCTCCTGATGGAAGCAGGGAAGCGGGGCCCACACCCAAGCACGTGCACGCAGGACACTGACGGCTTTGAGAAAACAAACATGTCTCCCTTCTTGCAAAGACTTTGGGAGAGCCAGAGACAGTGAGCCACATCAGTGAAGGAGCCACACAGGGAGAGAGAACAGGCCTCAGTGGCCTTTGTTGACCACGAAGGGCCCCTCTGCCTTACCTTTCTCACGGGATGTATGTAAAACCCTGGATTGGGAGGAACTTGTTCTGCAAGCATTCTGCAAGATGAGCAAACATTTCTAATAAATTTTAGCCTGATGAACAGTGATGTCTTGCAATAGGAGAAGTTTGTGACACCAAACGTCACGTGATCACAACTGAGCCAATGGTTCTTGAAATTCACTCTGATATACAAGTGTTTTACATTAGAGTCACATTTCTGGAACAAATTAGGCTTGCAAGCCAAGGTTTCACTGTTCTTTGTGGATTATGGTTCCCCAAAGACTGTTACTCTAGAGATCAAGAGAACCTACCTGGCTGTTTCATTTTATTTGATTTCTTCTTCCAGTCTTAAAGCATGCCTTGCTCCATCAGTGATGTATATAAGAACATAAGCCTACGAGTCCATTTTCATAACCGCTTGTAACTGATTACTGGGAAAAATATTAGTTGCTCTGAAATGGAGGCTAAGTGAGATGGGTATCGAAATGGGCCAGGCCTTTCCTATTTCTCTGTCATTTCACTGCTGTGTCGATGAGTCCATTGCCATCAAAAATCTGTTGCCTGGGGGAAGATTTTGTTTTCAGCACTTGGCTTGCAGGAGCATTGCCACAGAACCCTGTGTCCTGTTTTCTGTATCCGGTCCCCACTCCCCTCTCCTGCTTCTGTTCTGTGTGCAAGGGCCACCGTCTTGGGATTATTTGCAAAGTCGCCTCTCGTATCAAAGTCGTGGGAGGAGTGTGTATGGGCACCTGCCAGGAGAACTGGCTACAGCAGGGGAAGGGCTCCTTTTGATGCCTGTTTTATTTGCGGTGTTTGCCAGGCTCCCGTCCATCGGTGTTGCCTGCAATCCGCCTAACTCAGGTTTGCCAGTGCTGTGCACCTTGAAAACCATTTTCTGTGTTCTGTCCAGATTTCTTTGGTATCTATGTACCTAAATAAATACTTGTAATTTCACCAGGAAATTCTTAATTTCCTTTAGCCTGTACTGTTTAGAAAAAAGTTATACTTTGTTAATTTCCCTGAAAGAAGGGCCATCAGCTTTTCTAAGAAAACTTCATGAGATTAAAATGGTAACTGGAAAAAGATTACGAAAGAACAGGAAACCATCTGTGAGAAAATGCAGTGTAATTGTGTACCATTTTTGGTGCTAGATACATTTCTGAACAGTTATATGTAAATCATATGCAGTAAAGTTTTTAGTGTGCAGGGAGACTCTTTCCTATGAACATCCTCTATAAATTGTTTCTAGGGGCGCCAGCGTGGCTCAGCCAGTTAAGCATCCGACTTCAGCTCAGCTCATGATCTCACAGTTGGTGGGTTCAAGCCCCACGTTGGGCTCTGTGCTGACAGCTCGGAGCCTGGAACCTGCTTCAAATTCTGTGTCTCCCTCTCTCTCACCCTCCCTGCCTTAAGCTCTGTCTCTCTTTGTCTCAAAAATAAATAAAGCATTAAAAAATATTTTAAAAATTAAATTGTTTATAATAAACTAAAGTGATTACTTCAAAATCTTCTGTTCTGGCAAAATGTAAATTAGGAGAGCCTGTGGTTTTAAATATAGAGATTCCTGCAGAGTGACAGAATAAATAGCTTCTGTGGTTTGTGTCATAACATGGTACACATTTCACCTTTTTCTTCAGCACATAGTTACCAAGTGGCTGCATGCTCTATGCCAGGAGCTCAAAGCCTGGATGGTTCTCTCAGCCCAAATGGACAGTATTAATTCCAGGGTGCTGTTAGAAGGAATTTGGGGAGGGGGCACCTGGATGGCCCAGTCAGTAAAGCATCTGATTTCGGCTCAGGTCTTGATCTCACCATTTGGGAGTTTGAGCTGTACATCGGGCTCTGTGCTGACAGATTGGAGCCTGCTTGGAATTCTCTCTCCTTCTCCCTCTCTGCTTCTCCCTCACCATTTCACACACACACACACACACACACACACTCTCTCTCTCTCTCTCTCTCTCTCTCTCTCTCTCTCTCTGTCTCTCTCTCTCTCTCTCAGTCTCTCTCAAAATAAAGAAAGAAACTTTCAAAATAATAAACAAAAGGACTTTGGGGCAGTATCTATAGAAAAGCGTGAGCTTTCAGGACAATAAAAATAATTAAATAGCACTCTATTTCTATTCAGTTATAACTAAAAAATAATGTTCTTTGCTTTATTTAAAAATCAGATTTATTGTTTCCATCTCACAGCAGCTGGAATACATTTGTAATTTATATTCTGTCTCACTTTTGCCATTTCTGAGTCTGACCATGAGGTGGGGTTGGGAGTTTGGGGGCCCTGAGTAAGAGGGAGGGAGAGTTTTATTTTAAAAATCAATATGCATTATTCAGACAAAAATCCCACAGGAATTTTGACAAAATGAGTTCCACAAATCTAACCTGACAAAGCCATGGGTAGCTTAAACCCACAACATCTCTCTGAAGACAGGCAATGGGCTCAAAATTTAATTGCAGATCCTTTAAATGCATTTCTTAAATTTCCCTGCAAAGTTTCATGGAAATTATTTTTAAAAATGCACGACACTTGTGATGAGCACCAGGTGTTGTATGGAAGTATTGAATCACTATATTGTCCACTTTGAAACTAATATTACACTGTACGTTAACTAGCTTGAATTAAAATGAAAACTTAAAAAGAAATGCACAAGGGTACAGTACCAGGATAATGATGCCATTCAATGACCTCTTCTTAAGTAGTAACAATGTCCCAGAGGTATTCCTGTGACTCACGTGGGCCTGTGGTGAGGGCGGAATCCTCTTGTTCAGTGAGGAAGGTGGTGACAGCCTCTCCAACGGGAAGGAGTTTGCCTAAGGTACTTTTATGGGAAAAGGGCAGAGCTTAGGGGAGGCAGTGGGCCAATAGACCTGTGATTACCTAGTGTATGTTTTTCTCAAATCTACTAGTTTTTTTTAAGTTCTTGTATTTATTTTGAGAGAGAGTGAGAGCCTGTGAGTGGGAAGGGGCAGAGAGAAAGGGAGGGAGAGAATCCCAAGCAGGTTCCATACTGTCAGCACAAAGCCCGACATGGGGCTGGAACCCACAAATCTTGAGGACACAGCCTGAGCTGAAAGCAAGAGTCAGATGCTTTCTGACTGAGCCACCCAGACATCCCTCAAATTTATCCTTTTTAAATTAGACTATTCGGTATTAGAAAATTGTCAGAGAAGTCAGTATTAAAATGCATTAAATAAGTGTCCATGGATGGCTGAATGGATAAACAAAATGTGGTGCATCCATACAATGGAATATTACTCAACCTTAAAAAGGAAAGGAACTCTGACACGGGCTACAACACGGATGAACTTTGAGGACAGGGATGCCAGCTGAAATAAGCCAGTGACAAAAACACAAATTCTGTACGATTCCTCCCATATGAGGTCCCTGGAAGAACTAAAGTCATCGGTGCAGAGGCAGAATGGGAGTTGCCCAGGGCTGTGGGAGTGGGGCTGAGAAGTTCGTGCTTGCCAGGTACAGTCTGACTCACGAGGGATGAAGGAGCTCTGTGGACGCAGGGTGGTGACGGAGAGCAACGATACCAAGGTACCTGATCCCCCGGAACTGTGCACTTACAAGCGCTTACAATGGTAGGGCTTATGTCATGTGTGTTTTAAAAATTAAAAGTAAGTTAAACGTAATCCTCAAGGCTCCCAGGAAGGACGGTTGGTGGGGCTGTAAAGGTGAAATTTCCTCCAAATCCTTTTGAGTGATATTTAGATTTAGTGCATTTACAGTTCACACGCCAAAGACCTCTTGGCTAGACATTTACCAACCTGCTAAGATTGCTGAGTGTCAAGAGGTTTATTGCCCCACATTGTCACAGGCAAAACCTGGAGCAGCCCAAATTTCCATGAATAGAAGGCCATCACATAGATTATGGTGCTTCCATAAAAGACATACTATTGTAACCCTTGTAACGGCAATTGTGCCGACATGGGAAGAAAGGCCTAGTTAAAAATAGAAAATGAAGATCAATGCACACAGTACAATCCCATTAAAAACAGATAAACAGAAGTTTCTTAACTATGTAAATATATGTGCATGCATCTATTTGCTTGCAAAATCTCTGGGAGCATCTTTAACAAACTGGTAACAATGGCCACCTTATCTGTCTTCCATATGGCATAATGAACTCCCACACACAAAGGGAAGCAAGACAAATCAGAGAAGTGATAACTGCAAAATGTGAGGAAAGAAGGTTTTGTTGGTGGGGGGACTTTTACTTCCCATTCTCCATGCTTTTGTATTGTTTAAAGAGTTTCATACTAAATATGAGAAGCAAATAAAAATCATCAGAATATTCAAAACCCCAAAGAAGATACCCATGCTTTATTACTTTCTAAAATATATTTATGTAATAAAAGTAAGAGACAAAAGTAATGCAAGCCAATGTGAAGACAAATATCCGCCAGAAGGCAAGCTGTGAGGAAATGGTTCTATCCAGACCACAGAGACTGGTCTCAAAGCCCTCAGTGGTTTCCTGTCCCTAATGGCTGTGATTCCCACAGGACACTGGGTAACACAACAGTGTTTGACCAGCCCCAGCTGAATACTGGCTCTTGTTTCCCATTGTTAGGGAATTTGCCGACTCTCACTCTTGGTTTTACAGAGGACTTTGTGAGCTCTGAGCATGAAAAGTGACATTTATAACTCCTCCTGGAATTTCCATGTACCCAGGACCTTGCCAGGCCAAAGGATGAATCACAGCTTCTTAGAATTGTGGGAGCCATTTTGGAAACAGCTGCCAAGTAACTAATGCTATTAAAAATAGCTCTCATTCCCTAAAAAATGAATTGCTTATTTTAAGAAGACAACGGTGGCTTGAATCTGTCCTGCTTGCGTTTTTCATCTACTGGGCATGGTGCCAGTGGGTCCAAGAAAGCCCTGTTTGTCAGATGGGAATACCATCTGTACCAATGATGCCATGCCCATGAAAGAGCTTGGCATTTCTGGGCCAGGGCTAACTTGGGTAAAGTCTGAATCACCCCGTATGGAATCCATCTCCTATGAGGTGTGGCCCGTGGGGCACGAATTCTAATTTGGCTTCCTGCACAGAAGTTTGCTTTTCAGATCACTGGGCCTGAAAGTATGGCATGTACACTGATGGATGGGAAAGATGGTCCACTGGAGTGCAGAAGGAAAATACTAGAAAGTCAATTTACATTAATTTTTTTTGGCTAATGAAAATAATAAGGAAATTAAGCTTTACTGATATTTAATATGTAGATCAATATTGGCATCTTGACATAGTCTGTATCTGACAATTCTCTCTCCCAGGAAATTCACACAGCAGTGGGATTTATGGTAGAAATCTCCTGGGTTTATTTATTTTTTGTATGTTGTGGTCTGCTGCAGTTAACTTATTTCTGGCATAAAGAATGTCTGGATGCTAGTGAAAGTGGTAAGGACAGATTTTAATCAGTAATATACTGTTGCAATAAGAAGCTGAACTCCACTTGGGTGTGTACAGTGGCAACTGGGTGTTCTAAAGGGAAAATGAGGGAATGGGGTGGGGCTGAGCAGGGGGCCAGGAGATAGAGTCAGGGAGAGAAAAAATTACAAAGAACTGGAAGGAGGGGGTTGGTTCATATGAAACCCAGCAGGTTGCTAACTGCCAGTTACGCAGTGAGACCCCTACCTTCCCACAGAAAACAGAAGACAGGAACCCTATCTTCAGGTGTTGGTTGGAATAAACAGTAAAGTCTGATGGCAACCTTGAGTCTTCTCAGGAAAGCATTATAAGGGGGCTAAGGTCATCCTATGGATGTGGTCTTGAGCTGTTAGAAGCTGTGTTTATTCAGGTTTGCATAGGCCCAGAGTGAGCCCTATTTGAGAAGAGAGCTCAGAGGAGCCTGGCTAGAGTTTGGGCAAAGACAAGATCATTGTCCTACAGCTAATGGCTTAGAAAAGAGACTCATGGTAATATTTTGTAATGGGGTAGGGGAATGACCATGAAAATAATTTACAACTCTTAGAGGTTCATAAGTAATCTCAGGGCAAATAGATTGGAGCTGTAAAGTTCAATGATGAACTAGACATTTTTCATTTACACGAAAATACCAGTGTTCCAAATATGGAGAATATTTGGTGATGACATCATTGTCAGTAAGATGTTCATGTTTTTAAAACAAAATAAGACATGCACAAAGGAGAGTGCATATGCACACAGTGTAAAGGTGACAGTTTGACAGTGCAACAGGAAATGCCTTACAGGAGCATCTCATGATACAGAGAGAGCAGTTTGTAAATATTTCCATAGGTTATGTGATTCATTTTTACAGAAGTTATGTGTCTCTTCTGCCCAAACCCCATTTTCTGTGATGACACCGGATCCAGTTAAATGCATTTGGTCTTCAGCACCCCCTCTAGGGCCTTGCTCCATGGAGGTCCTTGGCAGCCACTACCCCTTGTCCCCAACTCTCCCTGATGTCCTTCCTACCCCAAGGGGTGAGTGCCAGCCTTCAAACAGCCTCCCCAGCACAGTAGGATCCCAGCACGGCCCAAGTCCAGTCCGATGACTCCCCACCAAACCTATGACCTCTGTGGTCTCTGCCTAAACTGCAGAAACTAAACCAGAAGGTGGAGGAGTTGAAATGGTTCCTTTCCTCTTTCCCCATTCTGTTACATTTTCTATTTTTGAGCAAATGTCCATAATGTAATATATTTGTTTATGTTTATAGTAATACATAGGAGCCCCACACTCAAGCATTTTTTACTAATAGGGATACACAAAGAGAAAAGTTGGGAGTCCACTGCTTTAGCCTGTGTGCCCTGAAATAATTCATCCATTCAGGTGGAGGCAGGGACAGGCCATACACCGATGGGGAAAGAGCAGCTTGGGGTGGCCCGTAAGTGAAGGATGGGATGACCTTGTCTAGATGGCCAGTCTTTAGAGGATACAAACTCATCATAATATCTAGAATACTGTCTGATGGGGATATTCCCATTAGCTGTGACATCATAGTACCACCTAGCATGTTTGGTGCCTTAATAAATATCCTTTGGGAAAAGTAATAATTCTAAGTATTCACCCTAACCTTGGCCATCATTGTTCTGCCCCTCTGCTCATTCTGATATCCTTTCCATTCTCCCAAGGGCCATGTTTAGCCTCCATAGGTTCTATGCACATAAAATAAGGTGACAAACCACCCTTCCCCCAAACTATAATTAAAATACAGTGGAAGAAATGGAATGCGATTCTATTTGATGACTTTGAGGTTTGGGGTATTTTTTAAAAATAATCTACATCAAGTTTTATTCCAAAAATATTGACTCTCTTGTTTCTGTGGTATTTTGGTTTTTGATGTCCCTGATTTGCTGTCAATTTGCTTAGTCTGCCTGTGGTTATTCTAGCAGAGGTTCTTAACCATCCTTGAGCTTTGAAAAGGAAATGGAAACCAAAGCTGATGGGTGGAAAGGACTCATGAGATCGGGGCACTGTAGCTTCTGATTTCTCCTTTCTGTTCACAGGTTTGATGCTTCGTTTCCCGTGGGTTCCTTAGGTGATGTTGCACTTCTCACTGCCAAGGTTGTGTACTCTTCTCCATCTCCATGGATACTCATTTAGTCGGGTCCATTGGTGGCAATGCCTTGACGCTGTGAAGATTAATGACTCAATAATTGTCAAGACAAGATAAATGTGAGGTTAAATTGATTGTACCAATTGTGTCTTCAAGAGCCAGTGGACCATCTTGTTAAACTTCACCTTGAAACATGGACCTTGCATGACTGCGTCATGGTGTTTTAGCATTCCATTATGTTTATAGTAACCAGCACATTAAATTATTTCTTCTTTCCCCTTAATACTGTTTGTAAGATTCAAACTAAAAAAAATAATTATTTTAGATTGCTGGAACTAGTGGTTAATGAATGAGTTATTAAGAAAGAGTGACAAATGATGTATCTGCTTGGCTAATGAGCAGACACTCTGCTTACAGAGCCATTCAAAGATTTTAACTACATATTTCGTTTACTCTGTGAATTGAATAAATTACTCCTCACAAGCCAGGAAAATGTGCTGTGTGGTATTTTTAATTGAGTGGAACTTTGGTTGAAAACACATTTCAGTTTTGGAAGCAAAGAAGTAAAACACGATAAGGAAAAAGGTGGTCCAAAGGAGAGAACGAGGGATGTGTATCTGTGTGTGAGTAAGCTATGGGGGAAATAGAGTCCTGAATCCAAGCCCCTCTCAGGGAGGCTTCCACTCACACAGAAGCAGTGGAGAACATGGCATTTTTACAGAGAGGACATAGTGCCTCCATCTGATTCTACTCTTTGCTACCTTGGCCAGTTCACTTAAGTGATCAGACCATTTCTCTTTCTCTAGTGGCAGTGATGATGTTCTACTTATCACATGACTAACATTGCCCTCACTGTAATCAGATGGGGCAGAAACGTTTGTTTTAGGCATCTTGAGTCATCCGAGGCACAGAGAAGCTAAATGGGGTATCTGAAATTACACAGTCAAGAATTAGAGGAGACAGGAATTGAATTGAGTGGTTGGGTCCCAGAACTTATTTGTAGTTGGTGTACCCCGCTTTTTACAAATAAAGCAAGTATTGTATCCTTCCTTTGTATCTCAGTTTTCATTTACTGTGACACATGTATCTCCTTGATCCCACCTCCCTTCCAAATAGCTCCACCTAAACAAGAGGAAGGAGGGGCTGAAAGGCCTTTCAGTGGTGACTGGGGGCAATGAGGAGTGGAGAAACAAAGTCAAGGACACTGAGAAATATTCATCCAAAGATTTCTCTACCTCAAGATTTCCCTACCTCACCTCTGGGCCTCTCTGCATGATCTCTTGTAGGTCATTTTTGAAATATTTCGGGTGAGAAAATAGCAGTTGACTATTTTTAAGTAGGAAAAACATTAGAACCCATGGGGGTAAACAAAAACATAAGATAACATGACAGGAAAAGAGATTTTAAAAAGCAGAGGAAATAAGGAAGGAAGGAAGGAACAAACGAATGAAGGAATGAATGGAGGAAGAAAGGAAAGAAGAGAGGGAGGAAGGAAAGAATGGAAAGAGAAGGAGAGGAGGGAGGAATGAAGGAAGGAAGGAAGGGAGGAGGGAAGGAGGAAAGAGAGAGGGGGGAAAGGAGGGAGGGGAAGGAAGGAAGAAAGAGGAAAGACCACCCCACCTCTGGTATTTATTCCCAGTTTAGGAAATCTAATCAAGGGCAGACGGAAGAGTTTTTCTAGTTTCTATTTGCAGGTGCTCAATAAATCATGTGTCAAATAAACAACCTCTTCTGAAAGTCAAGTTTTTCACATTCAGTAATTTAATGTGTTTCTTCCAGAAATGAATGGTCATCATCACAGGTGTGTGATTTGGGGGAGTTGTTCTTATTATTCAAAACTTTGCGTTTGTTGCCTTCTACCGATCTGCCTGCCTTGGAGTGTTTCTTACCAAATCTGAAGTTTGAGAGGAAGATGATTCTAGTCTTGGGGTGGTACTCCCCCTCTCCCTCCATGGTTAAATGTGACCTTCCTTCTTCACACAGGGGTTTGCCGTCCCCCCCGGCTTTCTGTGGGAGCTGGAGTTGAGAGAAGAAAGCCGCTCTTGAGGCCGGTTTTCTGGACCTAGGGACAAGATGGAAGAGTGGTATCTAAGAAAGGCTGAAGAACTTTCCAAATGCCTCAAAAAGCAAAAAATGAGGAAATGTTTGTGAGCAGTGGTGACATCATCACACGGGTCTCCATAGGCAAGATGGGCTTGTAAATCTGCAGTGCGTGGAGACACAGTCTACTCACGAAGAGAAGGTATGTGAACTGCCAGCGTGGTTTGAACTTTCCAGATGGCAGTCCTGAAACTTTCTGTGAGAGGAAGACCTAAGTCCGTGGGAACTCCTGCCTGCCTTCCGGCTGGGCTCCATCTCCCGCCGTCCTCGCTGGGCTCCATCTCCCGCCGTCCTCGCTGGGCTCTGCTACTGTCTTACTCTCCTTTGTCTCATCTCCCTCACTTGTCCTGATGATTTGTCTTCTCATCACCATCAACCCCAAAAGTTGTGAACATCTGTTTATACATTTTCTCTCTTTTGGATCAACTTCCTATATTGACTCTTGACCGTTTTCAATCCATTCTGCACACTGCCACTAGATCTTGTTAAAATGCATTGTGAACCTTATCAAAACATCAGGACGGTGAAACTATTCTGTATGATACTGTAATGGTGGATATACATGCCATACATGTGTCAAAGCCCATAGATGGCACAACACCACGAAACTGGGAATTCTCTGAAATGTTTGCTTAGATTTGCTGGGAACCCAAAACAGCTCTAAAAAAATAAAGTCTATTAAAACAACATCAGTGACACAACATTCAGTGGCTTCCCACTGCATTTAGGATAAATGCATTATCATTGTCACTACAGAGAGGGCAAGGCTCTGGGCCCTGGCACATGTGTACCCCTTTCCCTGGAATGTTCTGCTCTGTCCTCCAACCCCCATGTATAATTCTTACTCAATCCCATAGGCACCAACCCCAAACAGCTTCCCCTGATTCCTCAGACCCTGCCAGGTTAAATCCTCTTTGTAAAAGCTTCTTCTTTGATATCTATCTTCTACCAGAAGGTGTCCATCCATCTGGCAGGACAATTTCTCACCACCTCATGACTGTATCCCCTGCAAATAATGCAGAGGCACTCAATACCTTCTTAAGGAATGCCTGAATAAAGCAATTAAATATGTACAAAAAGTAGCTACATCCATTTCCTATTTAAACCACTTGAACTTGGAAGAGAGGCATATTTACTTCATCCTATAAATACAAAAAACTGAGACTCAGGGAATTTAGATGACTCCTTAAAAATTGGTAGAGCTATGGTGCACCTGGCTGGTTCAGTCAGTCAAGCGTCTGACTTCAGCTCAGCTCATGATCATGTGGTTCATGGATTCAAGCCCCACATTAGGCTCTGGGTGGACAGCTCAGAGCCTGAAGCCTGTTTTTAATTCTGCTCCCTCTCTCTCTGTTTCCTCCACCCCCACTCCAACTTTTTCTCTCTCAAAAATAAATAAACACTTGAGGCGCCTGGGTGGCTCAGTCGGTTGAGTGCCCGGCTTCAGGCTCAGGTCATGATCTTGCGGTTTGTGGGTTCGAGCCCCACGTCAGGCTCTGTGCTGACAGATAGCTCAGAGCCTGGAACCCATCTTCAGATTCTATGTCTCCCCTTTCTCTGACCCTTCCCTGCTCAAGCTGTTTCTCTCTCTCTCTCTCTCAAAAATAAATAAAACATTAAAAAATTTTAAGTGGTAGAGCTCAGATTTGAATTTGTATATTTTATTTATTTATTTTTATTTTTTCAGTGTTTATTTATTTCTGAGAGAGAGTTAGAGTGTGAGTAGGGGAGGGACAGAGAGAATGGCTGAGACACAGAATCTGAAGCAGGCTCCAGGCTCTGAGCTGTCAGCACAGAGCCCAACATGGGGCTCGAAGTCACGAACTGTGGGATCATGACCTGGGTTGAAGTCGGATGCTTAACTGACCGAGCCACCCAGGCAACCCTGAATTTGTATATTTTAAATTCAAGTCCAATATTCCTCTCATTATTCTACAGTGCCAATCTCTAACAGTTAAAATGTGTCAGTCGCTTAAATCCATTAAATGCATTTGTTCTAATGAAGTTTTTTTTGTGAGCATCAGGGATTTTACTGCTCATATTACAGCTAAGACAGGATGATTTCAACAAAGTGTCTATGCCCACCATGCAGGCTTCCCCGCTGTATTCCTAGCTGTATGCATATACACACCCAGAACTGCATGCATAGGGTACATAAGCATGAGTAAATACATGTGGTACGTTGGTGATATGGTTTATAATTTACAAAAATATCTTCAACATCCTGTGTATGTCCTATAGATTAACAGTTGGCTTATGGACTTTATTAAGTACACTCAGCATGGCAGAAGTCCCCTATTTTATAAGGTAAAAAATGATAGCCTGAGGATGTTTAGACATACTGGAGAAAGAGAGAATGTCTGACAACCGTGGCCCCATCCAGAAGGTTCGAGGAGAGGCCGGAGAGGCAGGACCTCACCAGGAGTCCCCCCAAGAGGTTCAGTCACTGAAAACCACCAAAAGTGAAAAGTAAGACTACTGGGCTCTTAAATTAAAAAATAAATTAGTGTTCAAAGAGGACTGACTCCTACTGGTGATTCATGAGATATTTATTTCAAATAGGAACAACTAAGGCAGATGTTTAAAAAAAAAGTCAACGTAGAGGCAAAAAACAAATGCACTTTGAGAAAATGAAAACCCATTTTCTTTCTTTTTTTAAATGTTTTTAATTTTTTTTTTTTTGAGAGACAGAGAGAAACAGCGCAAGCAGGGGAAGGTCAGAGAGAGAGAGATACAAAATCTGAAGCAGGCTCCAGCCTCTGAGCTAGCTGTCAGCACAGAGCCCAGCATGGGGCTGGAACCCATGAACTGTGAGATCATGACCTGAGCTGAAGGTGGACACTTAACCGACTGAGCCACCCAGGTGCCCCAAGTCATTTTCAAACCTATTTGAGGACCTGTCGTGAGTTTGGTTCTGTACAAGATATCACAGGTAAAGCATGAGTCATGAGAATCTCTTCTCTTGGGGATTTGCTAATAATATTACCATGTCACTGATTTTTCATTTTATTACAAGCACTTGAGCCCAGAAAACATTTTCTCATGCTGAAAAAAAAGTGCTTATTCTTCACAATGTAAATCTAACCAATGCCAGATATCCCTTACTCCAGATATTACCAAGTATTCGGGCCATAACAGCCAAGCTGCATAAAATAAAAGTGAACTCCCGATAACTCATCAAAATAGCTGCAGTGATTGTGCGTTTCAATATAACCTCAAAATGTATCAAGTCGTGAGCGGTTTTCTGGTAGTTGAAGTTGGGATTGACATTTTTTTAGTATAAAACTTTCAAAAAAGTATTTCAAACAAAATGATACTTTGAAAAACTGTTGAACAAAATCAACACAAAAAGACTTTTCAAACGGTCTTTTCTAATATAAATATGCCCTCGGGTATACTTGGGGATATGTGAAAATCTTCCCTTCCCTGGTCTTCTGGAAAGTCTCACCTTCCCCCGGCTCCCACCCCAATTCTGCTGTGGTCATGTGGGGATTGGCCTTTTACTGCTAATACCTGTAACCCACAGGTAAGAGTAGCAGGTAAGAGAAATGGTAAGGGTCAGACATAACAGCTCACGGTTCCCCCCCTCCCCTCGTCTCGATGTGAGCCACTATCAACCATGTAGCCAGCAGTGTTTTGTAACACGCATTTGGTTCCTCTTGCATAATTCTTTCTGGATGCAATTTTTAAATGTTTTTAATACTTTAGCTCTTGATTTAAAATGATTTCAGATTTAGGAAAACAGGTGACAAATAGTAAGAGAATGTTTGGGATACCCCTTAACCTCAATTCCCCAAATGTTAAGATTTTCTTTGACCATAAGATAATTCTCTAAATCAGGAGGTGAGACTGACTCACTACTGGCATCTAATCTATAGGCCTCCTTCAAATTTCAATCAGCATCTCATGAGGTTTTTCTAATCTGATTTTCAATTTGGGATCACATATTGCATTTAGTTGTCATTTACTCTGGAATAGTCATTTGGTTTTCTTTGTCACAACCTGGATACTCCTGGCCATTTATTTTGGATAATATTCCTCAATTTGGGTTTGCCTGCCTTTTTTTTTTTTTTTTTTGTAAGGAGATTCATATTCTGAACTCAGGACAGACACACAGCAGAATTCACGTGCGTGTATAGTGCATTTTGTTAGGGAGTAGTCAATATCATTTTTCCTGTCCCACTCCTGGTGAGGTGACTTTGACCACTTGGTTACATTGTGTGTCTTCCAGCCCCTTTACTGCAAATAGATTATTTTTCTCTTCGTAAGTAATAGTGGCTACCTTGAGATAATGTAAGCTTCCCGTTTCTCATCATATGTTTGCCCATTACTTTTAGCCTGCACTGATGATTCTTACTTGAAGTAGTTATCTCTTTGGGGTTTGCCAAACAGTGGTTTTCCGTTCTTCATTTCTTCTACATTTGTTAGTCGAATATCCATTCGACAAAGAGACTCCCCTTCTCCACTGGTTCCTATCTATATCGGTATGGAGCTGTGCATGTGTTCCTAGTCCATTAGGTACCAGGGCAGAGAAGCAATAGCACCCCAATACCAACCAGAGCATCTAGTGCCCCAAACTTCTATCCCACTTGGATCCTGTTCTAGGGAAGGGAGAGTACCAGAGAAGCCTGGAACATCTTGAAGTGACAGAAAATACAGAAGATCAGGACAAATGAGGAGGACATAACAAAAGGACATGGACTCAACCTGAAGTTTCTTTTAATGGTCAAATCTAGGACAATTTGAGGAAAATAAAGAGTAACAATGGATTACAACCCATAATAAGAGCCCAAACTGATAGTTTAAAAAGTAATTATATATACTTTTAAATGACATATATCACTGATTCATATTCTCAGAAACCATGGCATTTTAATACAATATTTGTATTCTGGGTAAGTTTATCTTCTTGACAGCACTAGAAAAAAGCTACTTATAATCCTTTAGCATAAGATGGAAGATAGAATTTATCCAGTTCCTTATCTTTTCAAGGTTTACCTTAGTAAGTGACAGAATGTGGTTTTTTAAAAATTAAGTAACAATTCTAGAAAACACAGAAAAATCCCAATAGTGGACCAGAAACTGTAGAATTCATGGCAACATGAAAGCAGATGTGAAACTGGCTTAAATGTGGTGGAGAGAGCTGATTCAGATCATGTTCCTCATCTTCTGAATTTTTAGTTGAAACAAACTTGACATTTACATTTTATACTTTCAGCAGTATGAGATGATCAAACTATGTCAAGTACTTAAAATATTTAGACAAATCTTAATTATAATGGTCCCCTTAGCATTTAACTTAGTCGTATGTAATCCTTACAGGAAATATACCCCAATTTAATTGCATCTAAGATTCTTAAATGTGGATGAATCATACCTTTAATAAATTCATCACCAAACTGGTGCCCAGATGGAGAATTAATACTCTTTTGATTCTCTGGTTCTGTTTGAGAACCATGCCTTGAGTGAAGACTTTAAAACTTGACTTTGTTGTTTTCTTTCATGAAGCTCTCCAGCACCATCATAAGTACCAGATGACCCCACTGTGCTAACATTCCTCAAGCCCTTACACTGATCTATAGACTTACCTTCAAATTAAGCTCTGGACTTCAAATAAACAAGACTAATAACTTAAGTGTGGTACAGTGAAAAGAATATAGGCTTTGAATTTATAAATTTGTGTTTGAACTTGGTATCCATCACTTGCAGCTTGGGCTGTGGTAAATCTTTGAAACTCTCAGAGCATCTGTTTGTCACCTGTTTCTCCTAAGTCCACTCTTCTTCCCTCTCATCTCCTCCTGGTCTGCTAGATTTGTGGAGGTAACATAACATAGACGCCCATCATATGGGCTTCAAAGTTAAATCACCTAAATTTAGATTCCGCCTTCCTGCTTCCTGCCTTGGGGACCTTGAGGTGCTCTGTGCCTCCAATTTTTCATAATAAAATGACAGCACTGATAATAGAACATACTGCAAAGAACTACTAAGAAGGCCCATTTGAATGGAATAGGGCTGTTTCTTATAGAAAAATATCCATTCTAATTAGTTATAGTGCCAAAAAATAGTCTATTAAAAGATATTAGGAGCACCTGGGTGGCTCAGTTGGTTAAGCTTCCAATTTTGATTCAGGTCATTATCTCACAGTTCATGAGTTCGAGCCCCATGTCAAGCTCTGCTGACAGCTCAGAGCCTGGAACCTGCTTCAGATTCTGTATCTCCCTCTCTCTCTTTCCCTCTCTTACTCATTCTCTCTCCCTCTCTCTCTCAAAAATAAACATTTAAAAAATTTTTTTAAAAAGATACTAGGTTTCTGAAAGAATTTCTCAAAGAGCCATTCAGGGAACCAAGCTTAGAAGATACATAGGGTAGAGGAAAACATCCAGAGAATATTCCAATCTTCCAATCATATGACATACATAGATACCACGGGCATTCTATGGATCGGATACCCAAAACTCCATTGTAACTGCTACCATGCACACCAAGTGATCCAATCCCTGCACACACCGGCACCATGTTCGATTGCTCAACTCCACCTTGAAGACTTCTTGGAAAGCCCAGATCACAAGTAAAATTTTAGCTGCAAGGGAGTCTGGGAAATGTGCTTTATAAATTTCCCTGTCTTTAAATTACATGTAGATAAATTAGAAGGGGATCATAATGAGTGTGAAGTGAGCAGTATCTGTCACAGTCCATACTTCTGGGTCCTTAAAATTAGTATTCGTATTCTTTTCCTCATACTTAAGATTACAAGCTAATATGCACCTCCTTAACCATCCTTAATGTGAATGAAAACGTCTTCCAACTTCTCCCTCCAAAAGGAGGCCCAATGTCTCCAGTCTTTGCATCTACACTTGGATGATGTCCGTTCATTCTCTAATGTTGCTACCATCCCTACTTGATACCTTGTGTGTCTGGGCAAAATTGAAAATTGAATCAACTACTGACATACTACGGAGAGATAGCAGTGGAAATGGAGGGAAAAGCATGAAAGAAAATGTGGGTAGTTTTTATAGTCCTCATTTCTGCCACTGTTCATAAGCCTCTAGTTGGAATTTACAACTTCTTCTTCTACTATTCATTCCATTTTCTTTTTGTCTTCGGTTATTACCTCAATTGGCTGAGGCTTCTACTTGGTGACCTGAACTTTGCTTCCTAAATGGTCTTGTCCTTTGGGTTTTTTGGGGGGGGGTTGTTTTTTTTGTTTTGTTTGTTTTGGGGGATTCTTTTTTTGGTGGTGTAGGTTGCTAGAGCCTTCTGTTTTCTTTTTTATAGCTAAACAGGGCACTGTAGGGAGACTTCGTAAAGGACTGCCATTTATACTGACCCATGTCATTTTCCATTCATGGTCAGAATCCAATATCCTACCATTTATTTGCTTCCATTGCACGGCATGAGGAAGGTCACAAACTTGTTGGAAATCTTAACTTCCAGATCAATAAGAAGGAACACTGTGACACTTCTTTTTACTCTAATTCAGGAATGCCTAAACTCTTGGAGATAAGACCTGAACATTTTGCAAGTAGGTCATTAATTGTAATAGTGCAAGAAACCACCCCTATTTCTACCCCTTGGTATCTGGATTCTTGTATTCTGGCTGTGAAAAAAATAGAAATAAAAAGCATATACTACATCCCATATGATGAAACTTCAACTTCATGTGATGTCTCCCAGGCGCTGTAATTAATTGAGTCTTTATTACATTAATTTTTATGTTCTCCAAGACTGTCTAGGGGAAAAAATGCAGGCTGGAGCAGAGACTTCTGTCTGTACCAGTCATGCCTTTTTATTTTGGGTGCTTTGATGATCAAACGTCTGATGCTTTGACGTTTGAAGCCTTACTGGCCCTGAAGAGACTGTTGCTCCCAGATTGACTGGTCTCTGAGGTACATTTCATATGCAAGTCAACAAACCTAGAGCCCACCCCACCCCTCCCCCACCTCTTATATTTGGCTGTTACATTACAGGCCACACTTCCTCTGCCCTAGTCATCCCAGGGCCAGGTATCAGACCATCAGAGACCACCCCTATACCTCAGACCTTACTGAAATTATTAAAACCCACAAATCCTGAGTGAGCCTGCTTACCCTGCCCCACCTGTTCCTTTGTGCAACAAGAAGCCACAAGAGAGACTGTCAATCATGATTTTGCCTTGCTCCATCTGTCTCCTGGCTGACCCTGGTGCTCCCCATGTGATGCCCCATCCCTGCCCCATGGTTTGGGGGGCTGTAGGAAACAAGCTCTCTTTTCGGTGGCAACTGTCTCCTGATCTGTTGGCCTCACCATTCCTGAATAAAAATAAAACCTACATTTGAAACATCATCCATATCAGCTCACTGTCTTCATTTGCTCACTGTAAAGTGTGTATTTCAGACAGGAGCCATATTGTGGAGGACACGGTCATGGTGAATAATAACTTCAGGGATGTGTCCTGTGGAACACATATGGAAGCATGGCAGAAAATAAGACAAATTTAAATCTAGAATAGATGTCTAGAATACATATAAATCTAGAATGAATTCCTTTCTCCTCAAAGGTGGAATGGGTAAAAAATAAAAACCTGCCTCTAGGGCAGCAAGGTCCTGACGGGGTACAGTGTTGCACTCAATTTTGTTTCTGCTGGAAAGTAGCTGGAGAAACAAAGTTAGGTTGAGTTTTAGAGCCCATGGGGACCCCTGCCCCCCCTGCCTCCATGGCCACTATATTCAGGAACCCACTGAGCAAGCACTAAATTGCCTGAGCAAAGAAATGTACTGACATATCTCTTGTCCACCTGATTATTTAAGGATCCTCTGCAGGGAAGGGCTTTTATCATCTATCACCTTGCAAAATAAGATTCAGAATTCCATTTTTGGCCATGTCTCCCCTGTGGCTAACACAAGTAAGGGATTCTTTTAGGATCGTCGAAGAAATGACTTGGTCCTCAAAGGAATCTGTATTAGTTGTCTATTGCTGTGTAACAAATTACCTAATACTTAGTCACCTAAAGCAACAAACATTTATTACCTCATCACTTTTTTGTGGGTGAATCCAAGTGGATTAGCTGAGTGTCTCTGGCTCAAGGTTTTTCATGATGTTTCAGTCAAGCTGTGGGCTCGGGCTCTGCTTTCATCTAAAGACTCACTTGGAGTGGAAGGAGAAGTCTGCATCCAACCTTACTCCAGTGGCTGTTGACAGGGCTTGGTCCCTAAACACATGGGACTCTCCACAGGGTTGCCTCATGATATGTCACCTGGCTCCCTCCAGGTGAACTGTCCAAGAGAGCAAGAGATTGCACCCAAAATGGAAGCCACAGTCTTTTTATAACCTAATCTTAGAAGTGACATCCCATCACTTTTGCCATATGCTATTCATTAGAAATGAGCCAACAAATCCAACCCACACTCAAGGAAAAGGATCATACAAGGTATGAATATTAGGAGACAGGGATCAGTGAGGCCACCCTGGAGGCACCCTACCACACTATGCATGAGTTGAGAGTTCTAAACCTTGAATTTTTATTTTTCATTAAGCTTTCAAACAATTAGAAATAACCAGTCTATCTCACATTAAAATATTCTTTTTTATGTTAATATTTATTTATTTATTTTGAAAGAGAGGGAGGTAGAGAGGGAGGGGCAGAGAGAATCCAAAGCAGGCTCTATCTTGTCAGTGCAGAGCCCAATGCAGGGCTTGATCCTGTGAACTGAGATCCAAAGAACTGAGATCATGACCTGAGCTGAAATCCAGAGAAATGCTTAACTGACTGAACCACCCACATGCCCCATTACATTCTAATATTCTTTATGTCCTTCACATGGGACTACGGCAGGAAGCTTACCTTCAGTGGCTCTTCATTTCAGATGCACATAGACGAGAATTGAAGAAAATATTCCACCACTGCATCCCACAAACTATCACTTCTCCATTTTCTAATGTCATCTGGATATTTACCAATTCTAGACTCCCATTTTCTCAATGCTCTATTACCTACAGCCGTTTCTGATACTAACTGTAGTACAAGTAAGGATTTTTAATAAATGAAACAAAAACAGCATAAATGTTAGCTATCATGAGCAAGAGTGATTTATTAGATTTGAGAATTTCTCGGTGTGCCAGAGAACCATAGTTGGCCGAGAAAAATGCCCAATGTTGCACAGGACTGATTTAGCAGAGAACAGCTACCACCAGTTCCCACCATTCTGCTAAGTTAACAATGCATACGCACACCAGAAATTCTGCCATGTCAGCCTAGAACAGTCTGTCTGTTCCAGTAGACAATGCACTTCCCCGGCTCACGTCGCACACGGCCATCTCCCAGACTCACCTGGCAGGAACTTCGGCAAATATAGCTTGCCTTCCAGCCTCCATAGAACAGAGCAAAGTTGGAATAGATATTGAGTCCAGCAATTTGCCGTATCTGTAGCAACGGGCATAGAACATGGAATAGTGGCTAACATGTAAGCAAGCCCTGAATACATTCTTATATTTTATTTATTCTTTATTTCATTTTAGAGAGACGCAAGCAGGAAAGGGAACAAGAGGGAGAAAGAGAGAGAGAGGAAGAGAGAGAGAGAGAGAGAGAGAGAGAGAGAGAGAGAGAGAGAGAATCCTAAGCAGGTTCTGTGCTTAGTGCAGAGCCTGCTGAGGGGCTCTATCTCACCACCTTGGGATCATGGCCTGAGCCAAAATCGAGAGTTGGATGCTCAAAGGACTGAATCACCCACGTGCCCCTAAAAATTTTTATATACTGTCTTTCCTACTTGACTGACCTGACCCATTTTATTTTTTTAATTATTTTTTTCAAATCTATTTATTTTTGAGAGAGAAGGAGACAGAGTAAAAGTGGGGAAGGAACAGAAAGAGAGAGAGACACAGAATCCAAAGCAGGCTCTGAGCTGTCAGCACAGAGCCCGATGTGGGGCTTGAACTCACAAACCGTGAGATCATGACTTGAGCCTTGAGCCGAAGCCAGACGCTTAACCGACTGAGCCATCCAGGCACCCCAACCTGACCCATTTTAATGCTACATCCTTCCTCACATCACTGAAGATTTTAAGGCAAAAGATGCATTTTTCTGAAAAAAAAAAACTATATATACATATATATACACATATATATGTTTTAATGTTTATTTATTTTTGAGAGAGAGAGAGAAAAAGAGGCAGACAGACAGACAGAGCATGAGCAGGGAAGGCACAGAGAGAAACAGACACAGGATCTGAAGCAGACTCCAGGCTCTGAGCTGTCAGCACAGAGCCCCACGAGAAGCTCGAATTCATGAACTATGAGATCATGACTTAAGGCGAAGTTGGATGCTTACCCAACTGAGCCACCCAAGCACCTCGAAACAAAAACTATATAAAGATGCAGACAGAAAAGAAGGAAGTTGCCTCTACACTACAGTGCGCCTGTTAGCGGCTGTGTATCACACTGCAGGTTTTTACAACGCTGTCTCTATTGGCTATAAAAATTCTTAAAGACATTTCTTACCAAAGGAACCAAGAAAGGAATAAAATAAACCTTTCTGTGGCAGCTCCTTGTTCAACTCTTTCCCTACAGAGTTAATTTTTTCTTGTGCTCTCACCTGGCTGTCATTGAGACATGCCCAAGGTCACTGTGAATAATGAAATATTTAAATCTGCTCAGCCCCAGAATAATTTTCTGTACAGGGTATTCAGCAGCTTGGCTCTGGCTAGGTAAAGATTACGCCTAAGCCTTAATTCAGTTTCTGATCACTAACTGTGAACACAGAGGGAACAGGAAAGACGTTCCTACCACATACACACCACAAGGCACCAGGGCGTGGGATGACCCCCTGGAACTGGGCATCGCTGGTTCAGGCTGCTGTGAAGTGTTGGTCCTCTGAGTCCTTGGGGCTGCCAGGTGGCCCTTGGAACAGCCTAACATCCAGAATTTGCTGCCCCCAGCCAGGAGCAGCCTCGCCAGTGGGCTGTATAAAGCGACTTCTAACTTATTTTTTTAAATGTTTGTTTGTTTTTGAGAGAACAATCAGGGGATGGGCAGAGAGGTAGGGAGACAGAATCCCAAGTTGGCCCACGCTGTCAGTGCCAAGCCCAACATGGACTGGAACTTACCAACCATAAGATGATGTGGAAACCAAGAGTCAGGTGCTTCACTGACTGGGCCACACAGGTGCCCTGGGCACCCAGGTGCCTCTTTCTAGGGCACATCATGTGGAGGAGGGTGAAAACACTGTCAGGGGCACCTGCTGGAGTTCCTCCCTGATGCGTCTTCCCATAGGGTATATGCAGTCTCACACCTCACATGCTCTGAGGGTGCTGAAGAGAGATCCGGTAACTCTGTGGAGAATGAGCCTGGGAAGGGCAGGTAGGAGAGAAGTGCTCTGTATCACCACATTAAAGACAATCATTTGGCCAGTGATGAATTAACCCAGAGGAAACATTTTCTCTTATGATTGCCGAGACCTTTCGTGACATACACACCAGTGAAGGAAACCTATTCTCTCGTTATTTTTCCCTAAAATATGCCATAACGCTACTCTGCCACCAGTTACCTACAGGGCCACGGACAAGGTATTGAATGGATGGGGTTTCTGCTGCTTTGTAAACTATTGGACCACATGATGTTATGGTTATTTCTAGCTCTCAAATTCCACACGAAAGTTAAAAACATTGTCTATGTGCTAAAACTAGGGAGAAGGATGGTTTTATTTTTTCTGTTCATTTATTTTTGAGAGAAAGTGAGCCGTGGAGGGGCAGAGAGAGGAGGGGACAGAGGATCTAAACCAGCTCTGTGCTGACAGCAGAGAGCCCAATGAGGGGCCAGATCATGACCTGGGCCAAAGTTGGACGCTCAACTGACTGAGCCCTCCAGGTACCCCAAGAATGATTTAGTTTTTTAAATGGCACCATAGACTTCAATTAAATTTATTATTTTGAATTAGGACAAATGATATCGCAGGAGGAAATAGTGGCTTTCTGCTTACTCCAAGTGAAGTAATCATAATAAAAAGTATTAATATTTTTCACGTAATTTCCTTTTTGAACAATTGCAATTACGGATTCATTTGAGTCATCCAACATCATGTTTACCACATTATTCATTTCATATTTAGCACTGAAATGAAGCAAATGCATTATTACAGGTAAATGCATTTGTTTTACAATGTGTATGACATACTGCAGCATTAGCATTGTAAAACATAACCAGCAATGACATCTTCTTGAGCTCAGAAAGGAGGTAGAGAAAACGAAAGGGGATTTCGGTGCACAGCCTCATCGGTGCCAGACCACCTGCAAAACTGGGGGCCTTCATTAGCACAAAGCTTAAAACTGGTTTTAATAAGATTGGCAACGTCTCCTGAACTTGTGAGGAGAACACATTAACAGGTGTAAGCCAGACCCTCCCTTCTCCTTGGCTCATGTGAAAGGATCCCTGCCCGAGAGACCACTCTTCCACACTCTGCAGAGGGAGAGTTCTGACTCACATGGCTGTCTCAGACTCCTGACGCACCTGCTCACTAACATGAGGGTGTCTGCTTCGGGCCCTCCCCAGAGCCACAGTGCACCGAATCAGAGATCATGGTGGGGGTGAGAGGCCTTATTTCTCTGCCCAACCATCATTCTTGGGCAGCTGATCACATACCACAAAGATGAGTGAGACAAGAGACCCATCCACTGGAGAGTTTCATCATAGAGTCAAACAGAAAATGGGTGTGGGGGTGGGGCAGGGGCTGAAAATGTAAACTAGGGCAAAAATGTAACACTGCCTCAATTCCATGGTCAGCCAGTAGGCCATCATCATCTAGAAAAATCGGGAGTCAGCAAAATTTTCACCAATGAAGTTTTAAAGGCAGGTGGCCACAAAGGCCAGGCTCATCGGTCACATTAGTTTCCATTTACAGCAGACTTGTCTCTCTTCCTGGAGCAGAAAGAAGGCTAATGGGGGAGGGGTTAAGTGGGCATGTAATTTATTGCAAAGGCATCAAGTCACAACAATGACAGAAGGCTGTGGAACAGGGGCGGTGACCACAGCTCGGTTTGGATTTGGCAGTGTGGACCCGAGGTGATAGATTAGAGGAGGTTGTCTGATTTACAACCAGCATTGAAGGTGCTCACAGTTCAGGCAGCTGCACCTTCTGAAGATCGATTTGAGTAAGTCTGAAAAACAAACACCTGTTAGAGAAGTCACAAACCAAACCATATCCCTTCCCGGCCAGGAAATCTCCAGGGTCCATCTTTGGCGGTCATTTGGGAAGCCCCACTCCCCAACCTCATGCAAATCCATCAGTCCCTGGGCAGTGGAGAGAGGCTGCCTGGCCACTCACCTGACTGGGGTGGTCAGTCCCTGGTGATGGTGTAACCTCACTTCCTCTGAGAAGTGAGGAAAGGAGAAGAGATAACATGGAGCATGAAAGAAACCTGCTTGGCATTGGATACAAAGAAAGTTTTCCTTTCCGTTCCCAGGTCCTTTGTTGCTGCTATTTGTGGTGTTGCTGCTGTTTTTCTGATTCAGCTACATTGCAAGTGTCACCTTGGAGGTTTAATCTTCTAAGCATAAAAAATCTGATGAGGTGCCATGGACAGAGGCAACCTGCTGCAGAAGGGGTGTTTGTGGCACCCTGGGTTCCTGGTCCCAGTGGTGGTGGAGGAGGAAGGAGCCTTGGGTGTGTTATGGCCCAGCTTTCCCCTAACGGGTACAACCTTTGGTCAAGAGCATTAGCCCAACAGTGAGATGAAACTCCTTACTCTGGTTAGTGTTTTACCAAAATGGAAATAGTTTGTACAGCGTTTTGTTCTTGTCTAAGCATCCTTTGATCTGAGGTCATTAACCAGAGCCTAGTTCTGAGAGCCAGAAAGAAAAGGCATTGTACCGAGAGGGAACTTGAGCTTCTGACTTTTCTCAGGGATGTTCTTAGTAGTCTGTGGAGTCAGCACTAGAATTCCAACCTGATGCCATTTTCATACAAGTCGGAGACCCACACGGTCTGAGTCCCTCCTGCAGGAAGAAAGTGATCACAAAAGTGTCTTGCCTTGATGTGGCACCAAGCTCTTGCAACTATAAGATTGATTTTCCCCTGTGTGTCCCCCTCCCAGGGTGAAGGAAAGCAGTGGGGACTATGACAAGGAGTGTTTTGAGGCGAAGGCAAAAAGGAGAAGCATTAAGAAAAGTGGCACCAGGGGCACCTGGGTGGCTCAGTTGGTTAAGCGTCTGCCTTCGGCTCAGGTCATGATCTCACAGTTCATGGGTTCAAGCCCTGCATCGGGTTGTGTGCTGACAGCTAGCTCAGAGCCTGGAGCCTGTCTTCAGATTCTGTGTCTCCCTCTCTCTTTGACCCTCCTCTGCTCGCGCTATCTCTCTCTGTCTCTCAAAAATAAATTAAAAAAAAAAAACATTTAAAAAAATGTAAGAAAAGTGGCACCAGACTGGCTTTTTCTGAATCCTGAGGTTTGGTATGGCCACAGTGGAAACAGTATTGCAATTCCTCAAAAAGTTACAACAGCCTTACCAAATTACAGCAATTCCTCCTCTGGCTGTACGCTCAAAGGCATTGAAAGCAGGGACTTGATGGGGCGCCTGGGTGGCACATGGTCAGCATTTGATAAAATTAGCTTATATTATTGTTCTGGGGCCTATATTATTATTTTTCTTAGAAAGCAGACTGCATTTGATACATCATATGCAGACTCTCATTTAAAAACAAATTGCATTTTTAGTGAAAAAAATGGTTGTTATAGAAAATTTCAAACATACAACTAGTCAATATCACCTACAATCTTACCAGCCAACCATAGTCATTGTAATAGTTTGGTAAACTTTGAAGTTTTCCTGTTCTGCATGTATTTAGAAAAACATGGTGTGTATTATTTTACAGTTTGTCTTTTTCAGTTAATTAATTCATCCAACAGTTATGTATTTATTTATTTTTGAAGTTTATTTATTTTTGAGATAGGGAGAGAGGGAAAGAGAGCCAGAGTGGGAGAGATGCAGAGAGAGAGGAGGACAGAGGATCTGAAGTGGGTTCCTTGCTGACACAAGAGCCTGATGTGGGGCTTGAACTTACAAACGATGAGATCATGACTTGAGCCGAAATCAGATGCTTAACTGGCTGAGCCATCCAGGCGCCCCATTGAACAATTATTTATGGGACAATTTCTCTGTTTCAACTTTTCCAACCAGCAAGAAGAGCACATTAAAAGGCCCTGAGGCAGGCATTTGCACTGAGATTATCTTCCATATTTCCATGCATTTGAGGCTTTTCTGTTTGGTCCATTTAGTGTTCACATTTTACTCCTCTCCATGGATATAACATAATTTATTTAATAATCTCTTATATAGAGATACCCAAGCTGTTCTGGGTTTTTTTTTTCTCCTTGGCACAAATAATATAGCAGCAAAATTCTTGTTTACAAATCCTTGGTCACATCAGTTTTTCACTGCTGTTTACTTAGTGCCCATCAGAATGTCTGACAGATGGTTAGAGCTCCCAAAACATTTGTTGAAGAAGTAAATAAAATCTATGACTATGACCTTAGGATAATACCAAAAGTAGAACTGCAACATTTAAACAAAAGTAACTTACATAGTATCATGAAGCCTAACTCTGTTCTAAAAGCTTTATAAATGTTAATTCACCTCATCTTCCCCACAGTACTGTAGCTTAGCCTACAGAATGTAATGGGTTGACTTACTTATGGAATGTACTGGATGATTTGTTGCAAACTGTTCCCCCCCACCCCTTTTGTATGGTCTGATCAAGGCCACGCCTACAGAAAATTACTTAGTCACTGCCCCACTATGATTGGTCATTTCAGAAGAACAAAGAACTAACTTGATAGATTCCCGCCAAAACTGGTGATCCTGCCACAACTGGTGATCCACCAGTTGGCTGTCATGGAATCCTATGTATGTCTATATAATCGCATTGTAACCTTTGTTCGGGGCCATTCTCTGCTCCTTATCATCTGGAGTTCAGGTTTGGCCTGGCTGTCATTAAAGTTTTGCCTCACTTCATTTGCTGTTTGGTGGTCTTTTCAACATCAGCCCTTTGGAATAGATACCTATCAGAATACCTATCATATGAGTGAGGAAACAGAGGCACAGAATGATTGAGTAACTTGCACAAGGTCACAGAGCTAATATGTCCTAGGACATCTGCCTTTGGAGCCTGTGAGCTTAACTACCTCGCAATGGGTCAAGTATTTATCTGGCTGTAAGGTTTGTGGTACGTTTCCAGATCTTCTCACCAGGACTTTGATGTGACATAATTTTGGGAGGAAACTGTGTTTTCATTCACATAAAGGTCAGCTGTTGGCTGAGAGGGCTCTGCCTCAGTCATTTGGGGACACAGGCTCCTTCGATCCTGTGGTCCCGTGTCTCCAGGGCCTCTGATTCCCATACTGCTTCCTTTGCATGTACCCGCTGCTTAGGGAAACACCGGGATGGAGCTCATGTGTATCTTTTCAACCCCATTGCATGCTTGAATTCAGACATGTGGTCATGCCTATTGCCAATGGAAACAGAAATAGAATTAACGGTGAGTCCGGGAAACAGGAAGAATCTTTAAAAAGAGCTTGGTCTTCTGGGCTATGGTCTGCCCTTTCCATGGGGAACAATTCAAAGACCCACCCAGTCACTGGAGGTTAGGATATCTGGGTCACGGGCCCTCCCTTCTTTGCAGAACCCCAGCAGCAACTCATGATCCCGCAAGCTGTGAAGTCAAAGCACAAGTTGTCTTCCTCTCCTCACATCCAATACTTAATTGTGGACCAAGGACAACATAACACAATAAAACTCCCATTCAATGGAGGGATGAACAAGGACACACAGAGTAGCCACCTGCTCTTAGCAATTTTGAAATCCCATCCCTGGGGAAGATTATACCAGGTTCTGCCTCAATTATACCAGGTTCTGTTCATTGGAAGGAACCCATTTGTGCATTTTTCTCCATGGCAACATCTAAAATGGGTATTAAGGAGTTGGCCTGACCAGGGTTATTTCAGAATACTGTGTATGGATAGAAAATTTGAGGTGTAGTAAGGCCAACAATCAGGAGACCACTGCCACTGGGAACAGAGTTTGTTACTCACAGATCTCAGGAGGAGGGGACACACCAAGCCATCGGGGAGGGGTGGGGACACACAGGAAAGCACCTGGGTCAGCCAGGAGGCAGAGGAATGAGAGGGGACATGGCCAAGAGCCTTTACTGTGGCTTCCAGCAGAAGAAATGAGGTGCGGGGGGGGGGGGGCGGGGGGGCAGGGCAAGCGGCCTCAGGATTGGCTAGCTTGAATAGTTTCAGGCGATCGAGTGTGTGGGGTTGTTTCCAGTTGTCTGGTATGTAGCCCTGCGTGATTAGGGCAGGGGCACAGTGTCCTAAAGAGTTAAAACCTGATGGAGGAGGTGGCGGGAGGTGTGGGCTCTGGACTGGTTAGTTTGCATTTGAAAGGCACACCTCTGAGTTGTATACTGTGTCTGGGACTTAGCTAACCCTGGGTGGGGCCATCCTTCCTGGGTCAGCATCCCAATACAGAAAACAGAAGATCGTATCGTGGACTGCCCTACTATCACAGGACTCTGCCTGCCCAAATGTGAGGACTCAAGTGTTGTTTTTTGGTCTAGTCTTCTAGTTTCTATGGTAGGACACTTTCCTCAAATCTTTAGTAGTTGCTTACTATCTTCTTCCAGATGGTTCTATGGATCAGTAGCCCCACTGAGGGCCTTTTCTCAGAGAGCCCTCCAGTCTGTCTTTTCTCTGCCTCTTCTATTCCTCTACCCAGATGTAATTTTTATTTTTATCTTTATTTTTAATGTCTATTTTCTTTTGAGCACACGTGGGGGAGGGGTAGAAAGAGAAGGAGACACAGACTTTGAAGCAGGCTCCATGCTGTCAACGCAGAGCCTGACGCAGGACTTGAACTCACGAACTGTGAGATCTGATGCTTAACCGACTGAGCCACCTGGGCACCCCACCAAGATGTAATGTTTAAAACCAGCCAGAAGCGATTGGATCACTGCCATCATCTAAATCTCTGTTTCACTGGGAAGGTTGACTAGAACTTTCCAGTCTTACCTCTTATTGTTTGGGGTCCAGAAATATCAACTTTTCTACCTTTCAGTTTTTACTTGTAGACATTTCTCATGCCTTCTCTCTCTGCTGGAAAACCTGGTGATTATTGCTGGGGGTCATTTCTTTCCTACAACATGTCATAAAACATATCCAGTTTTAGATTTAGCAGGTTACATGAACTCCTGCCACCACTTTTTCTGGAGCTGAGAGCTCAGGAGGTCTGAGGTCTCCCTTCCAAGACATTCCAGGCCACAGATTCACCAAATATTTGCCACGTCTTACCACGGCCTACCACATGGATCTTAACCTGTTACTCAACCACTCAACCATTGTCAAATATTTAAGTTTTTCATTATAGCACCTGACTTAGAGGATTAAAAAAAAAACCCTGGCAGTAATGCTCATTAGTTGACATAATAATAAACCTCCATCCTCGGTGGTTTAACCTGGAAGTGTTTTATTTCTTGTCCACAAAGAACAAAATGGCTCCGGGATAATGAGAGGAATTTGTTCTCCTCAGGAATTTTCTATCCTGTGGCTTCCTAGGGTCTGGAGGTTTTCTGCTGAGTCCTCTGCTTCTGGTCAGTAGACAAGGGAGAGAGAGAGAGAGAGAGAGGATGGGGCCACAGGTCTGGCATCTATGGGCAGGCCTAGAAGTAGTGGGCCTCACTTCTGGCTACATTCCTTTGGCCAAAATTTAGTGGCATGGCCACACCTCTCTTCAAGGAAAGCTGAGAAACGGACAGTTACTCTAAGCCCAGAAGAAAGGAAAACAGGCTTTGTAAATAGCTGGCCAGTCTCCATCCCAGGCTTCCAGTATATTCCATGTGAATGCAACCCAGGGGCTGTGACCCGAATAGAGTGGGTTTATGCTTCCCTCAAATCATTACCAATAGGAACTACTATTTACAGTAAAATCTCATGAGCCAACGTGGTATTTCAAATGTCTCCATTTGCATTTACTTTGATTTCTCTATGACATGTACATTTTTCATCTGTTTACTGGTCAATCTTATGTCTTCATTTACAAGTTTCCCATCTCTGTTCTTTTGTCTCTTTTTTCATTAGGGAATTCTTTTATTATTTATAAGCAAGTTTTCTGTAATAAAGATATTAAACTTTGTCTTAAGAGACAACTCAAAATTTTTTTCAGTTTGCCTTTTTTTTAAACTTAAATATTTAATTCTTTAGGAATTTATTTTGGCATATGAAATGAAGTAAGGAATCTAATTTTTCCCCACATGCTTAGCTTCCTCTCTCCAAAATCTTAGCATCATTTATTGAATAATCCATCTTTCCCTCCAAAGATGAATTGCTAACTATGTGTCCTTCATCAGTGAGAACTGGGTGACATAAATAGGTTGATTCAGCCAGCCTCCGGTGCTGAAATACTGCTCTGAAAACAGTCCCCGGAAGTCCCAGTCATCATTGTCATTTTGGATCTCAAAAATTAAGAGACTGCTGTATAGCACCTGCAATTCTATTAAGTGATGCCCATGCCATGCTAACCAAGCTGGATCTGCTGGAGTGGGGGTCCCGGGGCACACCTGGCATCTGTGGTCTCGGTTCTGGTCCATTCTCCTCCAGTTGGTCCTCAACCTGAGGTCACATGCTCAGACCGTAACCCAGGGTTACCCCAAATCACCAGTGCTGAGGGGCTGCCCCATGCCTAATTTCTCATAATTCGAGTTCCGCCCCCATTTGTGGCTCTTCCTGATTTAATATGTCTCCAGGATGTCCCCCGTTTGGCCAGACGGCTCTCCTGCTCAGTTCTCCCTGCTTACCCTGAAGGAAGCCAGAGACATTTTGCCACTACTGATTTCT
This sequence comes from Suricata suricatta, assembly GCF_006229205.1. NCBI lineage: Eukaryota > Metazoa > Chordata > Mammalia > Carnivora > Herpestidae > Suricata > Suricata suricatta. The sequence continues at coordinate 105,840,845 of NC_043701.1, forward strand.
CTGTGCACCCTATCATTAAAAAGTCCACATCATGGGAGCCTAAAATGGCAGAGCTGTGAGGGTTTGATGAAGACCATGAAGTCCTGTCCTTTTGTTTGCCAAGTGAGGGGCCTCAGGTGACTTCATCCAGAGTCACAGCTAGTTAGTGGTGGGATAAGGATTTGAACCTGGGATTCCTGCCTCTTTGTGTCTAAAAAAGGAATGGACAGTAATCAATGCTGGGCTCCTCCACTGTTATTACATTACGGATTTTTTGGATCAAGGAGAGACAGTTGGAAAGAAAAGATCAAAATTCAATGCCTATAAAATATAAATGAGGTGATTTATAAATTCATCACATGCCATCTATTTTGAATATCATTAATGCTTTAACTCTACCGTACAAATAAATGCACTAGCTCAACAATTTATGAACAAAAATCTGATTTGCTCTTCTGCCCTCATATTCAGAGCATTATGTGAGAAGCCTTCAGGGCATTTTTCTGGGTGTGCCAGCAAGAAGGTGCAGCATTTCCTTTCCTGCGAGGAGGAATATGTAACCTCAAGCTCATTCCCAGGGTGGGTTAAGAGAGTCAGTCAGGGGGCTGGCCATTCATTGGTGACCTTCCTCCCAGGGTAGCCACAGATAGGGGTGCAGAGCAACCTGACCTCACCGAACATTATTCCATGTTGATGCGCATCTCTACACTCGGTGTGCCTCTACCTCTTCTGCTTCTCTATTTACTTTGAGCTTCCTTGTTTACAAATATTGTGATTGCATTTTTCAAATATCCACTCTGGGTATATAAGAGCTTCCTGGGTTTCAAATGACTGCTAGCTACGAGGAAGTGGGCCATTAGAAGTTGTAATGACCCATACAGAGGGACTTCTGTAGGTAGACAACAAGTACAAGAAGGTATTTGGAGCAATGGACAACATCCAAGAGGCCTTTCCTGGTAATCAACAAGAAACAATGTACAGGGGACATAGTTTAATTCAGTGGGAAGAGATCATCTTTAAAAGCCAAAAAGCATTGCCAAAAATGTTATCAAGTCAGAGAGATATAAAATGAAATATCTAGCCATCCCCCGCTTTTTCTACTGACTTTGTTATTGTCATATAGTATTTTCTGTAAGCCAAACATCTTAATTCTTTGTGAAGACTGTTTCTAAAACGTATTCTGATGTGGCAGTTACAGCCAGCCCAGAAATTATAGATGTAACTGACTCATGTTTTTAAGCCAGGAAATGTTTGGACTTGCTCATAAAAACAGCAATAAAGTAACAGACAGTGACCTACAGATACAGTAAGCCCAGATAATAAATAATTTGCCTGAAAGAATCTGAAAGCCTCTGTTTAGGAAGCTGGGCAGGAAATTGCAGTCAAGTCTACAAGGTTACAGCCTCCCTTTTCCCAACCAAGCTGAACAAGCAACAGTTCAGTCTGATATGGTCTGCTCGGGGCTCCCTGATCCCAGAAAAAAATCAGAAGCAAAATGAGAAAAACAATTTGCAGGGAAGGAAGTGTTATAACAAAATGACTCGGTTTCCACTAGGTCCTATTTCTTTAAAACAACCGACCATGGGGAACAAGATTGATTTGTTTGCGTGAACTGTCCCCGGGGAGTATCCTTTTTATGGAAGTTTGGTGGGCCAAAAAAAGCAGCCTTCAGTAGGACCTAGATGGTTCCCAGGGAAAGAATTTAAAAACAAAAACAAAAACAAAAAAAACGAGGACCAGAGGGAGAAATTTACCTCTTCCTTAAGTCTATATAGCTATCATATATTGCATAGTACATGCATGCACACATGCCTACATATGTATATAGTTACAATGTGTATGTACATTAAAGTAAACTGTACCATAAATAACAGCTTAAAGAGTCTAAATTTAGAAGTGATTATGGGGCACCTGTGTTGTTCAGACTGTTGAACTTCTCACTTCAGCTCAGGTCATGATCTCACAGTCCATGAGTTTGAACCCCACATCAGGCTCTGTGCTGACAGCTCAGAGCCTGGAGCCTGCTTTGGATTCTGTGTCTCCCTCCCTCTCTCTCTTCTCCTTCCCTGCTCACACTCTGTCTCTCTCTCAAAATAATAAACATTAAAAAAAAAAAGAGGTGATTAATCATTTTATAAGAATCCTCACTCTTTAATAGGCATAATTATAGGCTTTGTTTAAATAGTGATATTCCTTAGTGTGTTTAAAAACAGTACATATTTCGGGTACCTGGGTGGCTCAGGTCATGATCTCATGGTTTGTGAGTTTGAGCCTTGCATCGGGCTCTGTGCTGATGGCTCAGAGCCTGGAACCTGCTTCAGATTCTGTGTCTCCCTCTCTCTCTGCCCCTCCCATGCCCATGCTCTGTTTCTTAATAATAAATAAATGTTAAGAAAAATTTTTAAAAACCAGTACATATTTATATTTATATATGACTTTTCAAGAGCACACCTGTTACATATAATTTTTCTCAGTACATAAGCTTCAGTTTGTGTATGGATTTTGCAGGCACATCTAATTTTCTTTCAGCAAAATCAATTCCATAATTTACAGCCAAATAAATGCATTACCCAACACAATAATTTTTGGTGATAATATGTAGGGATTCAGACAAATGAGATTAATTCACTGCCATCTCTCTCCTTTGAAGATCGATAATGAGATAATTGAGGTATTAAGTGGGCCCTAATAGAGATATTGAGTCAGACATCCTTTCTTGGTCTCTAATATATGTACACAGGGCCCTCGATGAAGCCACAGCCTTTGCCCTGAGGCTAACCATGAGCAATACCTACCATCTGTGTAGGGTCAACGTGACTCTAAGGTAACGTCTCTAAGATTCCCAACAGGCTTGTCACCCCTAAACTGTCCCCTTACCCCATTACCATCCCCATTAACCCACTCTTAGTTAAGTTTGTCACCCTGTAGCAAGCTTGGCCCTAAGAGAGTAAGATTGGATGAAGGCCCAGGCCCAGGTGCTTAGCAGAGACATGAAGGGTGGCCAGAGGAAGTGAATGGTGTGAGTATCTGGGCAGGGGACACCGAGAGCAATAAACATGCCAGCCTATAGGGGACAAGAAGGGGAGCCAAAGGAAGGAGGCAACAAAAAACTCTATAAAACCTGGGTGGGGAGCAGCCCCAGGGCCCCGGAGTGGCCATCATAATGGTAGGACCCTGGAGATGGGCCTTCTGTCTCATGAGTTTTGTACGGGAATGAGAGGGGTGGTTTGGGATTCTTCTACCTGTATGTTCTGAGGACTGTGCAGGTAGAAACACATGGAAAATACAACAGATCCAGTTAGCAGTACTTCTCTTACCAGGGTGGCCTTTTGGGTAGGAGAGAGGGGGCATGACGCCACATTTTTAACTCCACTGAATTCAAATAAACATGATGGGAATTTAGCCTTTGAGGCATTTAGGTGACCCTTGATGTGTGTGATGATTTTCCCCAGTAGGCAACATCAGATGTGACACCCAGGATCATAATTTCTTCTGTCTCCTTCCTTTCCTCTCCTGTGAATGTGTCCACCAAGAATATTGGGCATCTTCTCTCAGAACTTTCTCTAACTTTATTCGCTGAAAGTATAATACGGATAACAAAGCCATTTCTCAGGTGCTATTTTAAACGGCCAGGCAGATGCTGATCCATTCCCCACAATCCCTCAGGAGCATGCCTGCACCTGTTCAGCACAGTCAATAGATGCTCCAAGGGTCCCACATCAGTGTTTGCCAGTAGTTATTTCCAAAAGGTTTCTATTCCCCCTTCAGTGTTTGCATTTTCCTTTTCATTTCTAGAGTGGAAGATGGCTTTGAAGAATAGGTTCAGTATCTTGGCCATATCAGACCCTTGTTAATTTCATGCCATGCATGATTTTGTAGAGGACCCGTGTTCACACTGGTGTCTCTTTTCCCTGATGTATTAGGGGAAAGCCCGTATTCTTTTTAAAAAAATTTTTAAATGTTAAATTATACTTGAAGGGTGGGGGAGGGGCAGAGAGAGAAGGAGACACAGAATCTGAAGCAGGTTCCAGGTTTTGAGTCTGGTCAACAGCAACAGAGCTTGGTGTTTTCACTGCTTTTCTTTCTTGTTGGCTGGTGGGAAGGGATGGGGTGCTGAGTTCTCGGCTTGGCTATGGTGGGAGGGGGAGGGAGAGGACCAGGAGCCTGGGCTGGAGACAAAGTCATCTCAAGAATCTCACCCGATTCTCTACCTTCTCCCCAGCAATTCCTGCTCCCCGACAGGTGCCTCTGGGGTCTTTGTTCGCTTCCCACCCATCTCCTTCCTGAGTCCTGAGTGGTGAGGGGTTGGTGCTCTCGTCCCTAGATTCTGGGTTTCCAGGGATGTTAGAAGCTGCCCAGAGCCCATGTCCTGGCCAGATCCAGATGGTGGGGTGCCCTGTTGACACCCTGGTGCAGGTTTACAACTCTACCAAAGTACAATGCCTATTCTCCCTGCCTCCCACCCCCCAAAAAACACAAGATGGAGTCAGAGTGACTCTGAAGATGAGTGCAGACAGAGATTCCAGGCAGCCTGGGAAGGGCATATAAAGGCTGAAATAAGAAGTTTGTCAAGTGAAAAAAAAAAGTAGCTAACTTTTAAGGGAGTCAAAAATTATTCATGGATTTTTGACTGCCTGGGGGCTCAGTGCCTCCCACCCCCATGTTGCTCAAGGGTCAACTGTAATTACAAAAGGAAATGGGGAAAGATCAGGGAAGCAGATGGTGCCACAGTGCAGACACTGACAGGTGTCCTCACCCTCGTCCCTGGAGTGGGGCTGGTCCCCTGCTTTACCATGGCCTCCAGCCCTCTGGGGGGTTTGAAGGGCCACCCCCACTCCAGTCTTCTGCACCTGCTACCCTCTCTCACTCTCACTGCCCACAAGTGGGCCCTCAAAAAGCTTCCTGTTTCTCCCAGTGCAGAATATGGCTTGCTCCGGTGTCAGAGCCCCCTGTGCTCTCGAACAAGGGCCCTTCTACGGGCCTGTGCTGCGAACTCTAGACCCCATTCAATCCCCACAAAACCTGGTGATGAAGTTGGCCCTCCTCTAATCTGCCCCATATCAGTAACCTGGTAGGAAGTTAAGCCATTGGCTGGGACCCAGGAATGCGTGTGTCCAAAGTTTGGGATTGTGACAATTCGCTTAGCTCTCCCCTGGGGAGGAGCTGGGGTCTGGCTGGTGTGTGCAGGAAGGGGTCCCCATCAGCAATACCATGCTGACTAGTGGCCATTTAGCTTCATTCCACCTAAAGGGATCACCACACATGCAAGGAGGAAGGAAGAACTGGCCTTCTGGTCTTTGCCACAAGTCACCAGCCTGAGATCTTTATATGAAGGGTCAGGAACCTTGATACCACTTCCCAGGGAGACAGCCACAGGGCTAGCGACCCTAAGAGGGGTAGTATCCATGTACTCCTGGTCTCTCGAGGCAGTGAGGTCGGGATCCTTTAGCTGACTAAGCCTAGGATCAGAGAGGCTGAATTTCTTTCCAAGCTCTCATAATTACTAGGAGCTGGGCCTGGATTCAAGCTAAGCAAGTTTGCATATGGGTGAACACTTTTCCCCCTGCATTTGTTATTAAAGTAGTGGGATTTGATTCAGGAACTCATCATGGGAGAGGTGGCTGGACTGTGCATAGATCCCTAAGAACCGGAGGGAGAAGAAAAGCCCAGGGCTGTGGGAGGGGCCAGAAGAATGGAGGGTGCTCACTTTGGCAGGGCTGGTGGTTCTGTCAAGATGCTGAAGCAGCGGACATGACCACAGGGCACAAAACCACCTTCGGAAAAATTCTGGTGGGCCCAGGTCCTCTGATTCCTGACTCACCTAACTGTGTGGGTATAAATGGCTCTCACTCTGACCTCAGTGGGTTAAGCTGGACTGGACATTTAAACATCACCAAGCAGGAGCGCCTGGATGGCTCAGTCGGTTAAGTGTCTGACTTTTGGTTTTAGCTCAGGTCATGAGCTCGCAGTTTGTGAGTTCAAGCCCCAGGTTGAACTCTGTGCGGACTGTGTGGAGCCTGCTTGGGATTCTCTCTCTCTCTCTCTCTCTCTCTCTCTCTCTCTCTCTCAAAATAAATAAATAAACTTAAAAAATAAACATAAGCAAACAAAAAACCAAAAACAGAAAAAAAAACAAGATAAAAGAACAAGAAAGAAGTAAACACATTTCTCACCCAGCCAGAATTTTGTCTTTATATTACAGTGCAGTCACCATCAGCTAAAAGCCAACAGACACAGTCAGTTGAAATCTTGAAAATAAATAAGGCATGGTGTGATACTAAGAACGCGTTTTGTGTGATTTAAATTTTAAACTCTTGTTTATGCCTTTCAGAAATGGTAGGAAAGCTTGAAAAGGGATGAATTCACAGAAAACACTGAGCCACGTTTGACCAGATATTTGGCTTTTTATTTTTTAGAACCTCAATTCCTTGGCCAGCGGAAAGGAATGATGAAGGAAAGACTTGCCTATGATCCTTAGCAGAGAAATCAGCTTCTCCTTGGTCCTACTACATTTGTATTGGACAAATAAGTAAAGTGCTTTATCTTGAAGGCGTGCCAAGTTACGAGCCTGCCTGAGGTGTCCACATGCCTGTCTGGCCCTCACTTCAGATCGGAGTCGGAGCCAGGCCCGCAAATCTGGCTGGGAAGACAAGGAAGGTCAGAAAAGGTCAGCATAGGATCACGCTGGGGGCCGGGCCCCAGCCAAGCTTATCCTGGGGGGTCTGGATGCCAAGATGGGGTTCCGTGGCCTCCTGTCACTTTTCCAGGACAGGACAGGGCATTCACAGGTAGCTGTGTCCTGCGGGTGTGGGCGAGGGGGGCTCCTCTAACCAGGTTCTTGGTGAAACCAAGTCCACGGTGCTCTGCCTCCTCCCCAACAAAGGAGGGGGACAGGACACAAAGGGGACTGGGATGGCACAAGAGGAAGTGGACCTCTCCTTGGCCAGGTGGGTATCATGTAGGCAGCAGATCTGTATGTGAGCTGGTGGACAGGAGAAGGGGTGCAGAGGGAAGGGTGGAGAAAGAAGGCATGGACTGGGCTGTCAGTGCTCCCACCAAGAGTGTGAAGGCTCCTTGGGCCTTGTGGCTGCAGCAGCACATCACTGGTTTGGTTCACGCTCCAGTGTCCACAAGGCAGACGACACCCATCCCCCACCCCTACGTCCCCCACCCCTGGGGCTCAGGTAAGCCAGCCCAGCCCGAGGTAGCACCTGCCAGACCCATAAGGGGCCTTGGGCCTTTTTCCCAATCCTTCCTTCCTGAATGAGTTCTACAGGTGAGAGACGCAGCAGGCAGCAGGGAGAAGGAAGGGAGAGCAGACCATCCTCCCCCCATACCAGACCTCTGCGGGAAGTGTGGCTGTGGGCAGGAGGGGAAGGGGGATTCAGGCAGCTCGATAGACTGGCCACTCTTGTGGTACAGGGTCCGTCCCCAGACGGCCCTGCTCTGTCTAGACTCGCAGGTTTGGAGGTAAGGCTATGAGGGCTGGGGTGTCATGGCGGCAAATTCACAGCCATAAGCCAAGGGGCAGATTGGAGAACCACAGGGGACAATGAGGAGTGGCAGGAAGGGGACAGCAGACATGCCAAACCCAAGTACATGTGGGTAAAAAGCAGCAGGGGCCTAGGGCAGCCGGATGAATGCCCTGTATTCAAAACTAACATCTTCCTGGGGACTTTGCACCTGAATTGTTTCTTAAACCCCAGAGCCCGGGCCCCACAGTATCTGGATGTATCCTCAAGATAGAGCCTTTCAACTTTGGTAAATGATAGAAAGGTCTAGTTCCTAGTGTTAATGACAGCGGTTGATGATTATTGCATCATGGCCATTCAATCTCACACCAACCATAGGTACAAGGCGTTATTCTCCTCTTCAGGCTACTGAGGAAGGAACTGTGGCCCAGAAAGAGTGTCCAACAGCCAACCAACTGTCCACCAGAATGTGTCTCTCTCCTCCCCTTCTGGAGCAGACCTCTCAGAGAAGTGGCCGCCCAGCCATGGAAGACATTTCTCAAATATGCCTTTTACCATCCACTCTCCCCATCTGTCCACTGGGTGCCAACAAGTCTGAGGCCCAAGAGGATGGCGGGGCAGTAACACAGAGGAAGCCGGGGTCCCTGGATCAGGGTCTGGAGAGAAGCTGTGCTCCAATCAGGTGCACTGGCCGTGGAAAGCAAATCGAAGTGAAAAGTAAACTTCTGTTATGCCAAGTGATTGTTCAAGGGCAGCTAGCATTATCCCAGCTAGAACAGAGAGGTGGAGTAACTTAGCCAAGGTCACACAGCCCGTGAACGAGAAGAGTGGGGATACATTCACAGGTGCCAAGTCTCCAGGAACACCCGGGACACTCAGGTCTACCTCTTTCCACTCAAGTCCCACTGTGGCTCCCACCTCCCTGCCCACACAGGCTCTGTCTCTGTATCACAGGCTGCTCATGAGAGAAGACATGTGGCTGCATGATGGGATGGACACAGGATAGCTGGTGAGTCTGCGAGGTGCCCCCTGGGGTCAGATGTAGGTGCGGGGTTAGGAACGCCCACTGAGCTTGAGCCATCTGGAGACCTTCAGCCTTTGCTGACGTGGATGGACCTGAATAGTGGCGGCAATAATCATAACCGAAGCTTCCTCGGGGTCCCCAGGGCTCCAGGCCCTGTGATCCTGCTGCCTGGTTTCTTCCCATCTTTACAAGCCTTACGGGTGAGAGGCTTCTGTCAAGTTCATCTGTAAATGAAGCAGAGTGCTGAGGCGGCTCGGAGGCCCAGAGTCCCGCGCGTGGAGCAGCAGAGCCGGGGCTCACGCAAGCTATCGGACCCAGAGCCCTGCTCTGCGCCACTGGTCACATGCTCTGCATTGTGTGCTCCAGCAGAAAAAAGAAAGAAACCAGGAGCAAATTTTAAAATACATTTTAGGGGTGTCTGGGTAGTTCAGTCATTAAGCGTCCAGCTTCGGCTCAGGTCACAGTTTTCGGATTTGAGCCCCACGTCGGGCTCTGTGCCGACAGCACAGGGCCTGGAGCCTGCTTCGGATTCTGTGTGTCTCTCTCTCTGCCCCTGCCCCACTCATGCTCTGTCTCTCTCTCTCTCAAAAATAGACATTAAAAAAATGTTTTAAAATACACTTTATACGTGTACCCTGGTCCCTATGTGCATTAATATCAGTAAAGCAGAATTCATTTCACATATTTTAAGACTGGAAAAAAAATAAGTAACTTTCTGTATTTCTCCCCTCTCTTTGGTGGATTGTTCTGTGAACCCCTAGGGTGGGCCTAGTCCGTGGGGGACCTGCCGTGGACCAGGCGGTAGATCACCTCCAGATGCTGGGCCAGGTGCACTTCAATGACGAGGGTCCTCTGCTCCCATGAGGCGTTCTCAGGAGAAGACTCGGGTATTTGGGAAGGCAGATGGACACACAGGTCCTGTATTTTGTCCGTGGGGTCCGCTTCATCACAAGGGACCACACAGTTCCAATGCTCTGTGATCTCAACAGTCTTGTGAGGTGCAGATGGCCGGCCACTAGAAGGCATGCTTATTCTACAAAAATACCCGGTTAGAGCTGAGAGGTGAAGTGGTTGATGGAGGCCTGGGAACCCCAGGAAACATCGGGGTCCAGGAGCTCCAGTTAGCACTCTGTCAGCTGAGCATGACATTGACTGAGTGGTAGACCAGGTAAGTGTTCCACAGGGGGGATCAAACACCCCCATAATCCTACTTCCCTGAGGTCAAAAACCTGTGTTTGTCTAGCTTGGCAAGGAGATGGTGGCCATGGAGGATGGCCAGGGCCATCTGGACCTCCTCAGTGTGCGGAGCTCCTTCCCGAGAGCACATCAGGATGTCAGTGAGGCAGGCGGCCCCAGCGTGAGCCAGCAAGTCTTGGAAGGTGTCATTCATAAATACTGACACACCGAGGGTGCAGAACACATACCAAATGGCACCGGCAGGTTATGTGTATGGGAGCGAGTGATGGAACCCATTCTCCACTCATTCCAGACTCAGGATGAGCTTTCACACCTCCTGGGCTCAAGTGTGAGTGGACTCAACTGAGCGGAGATGACCCAATGTTTCTGAAATTAGCAGAGGCGAGCACTCACCATTTGTGAATGGTCCCTTTGTGAGGGCACTTCATGCACTGAAAGTGTATATATTTATATATATGATTGGGTTCCAGCCAAGGAGAGAATGGCAGATGAACCTTTGTTCTCAAGCTGCTTTCTATGAGCTCTGAAAAAAACACTGGCACAGAAAAGGTGCGGACTTCATTTCTGACCATGCCGGGGACTTCAGGGTAATAACAGTCCTGTGGGGGAGGGGTAAGGTACAGAAAAGAGGGCGATGATGACATTAGACTCTACTAAGCACCACACGTCCTAACATGTGCAATGCAGACCCCAGCTGCCTTTTCTCCATACGGAGGTGTCTTTGACAGTCAGGACCATCATAGGCTCTACGGAGAGTCACTTTCTGTGAGTGTCCTAGAGACACTGTTCACTTTCTTGAGCTGGTGGTGCCCCCCTCCTCTGACAGCGAGGCTCCTTCTCACAGAATCTGCCACACCCCTTTTCGTTGAGTCTTTTGCACCTCAACTGGGTGGAGAGAGGGAAAAGAGACTCTGCCCCAAGCCACAGTTGCTCTGACCCGGACTGGACAGTGCACACTCCCCACACCCTCACTAAGATGCCTTATCACATCATCTTGCCTAGAATTTGGAACCAGGACCAAGAGATTCTCATAATTCCCTCTGGGTTCCCAAAATACAAAGTGATTCAACATGGAGGCTGGAGCCTCCCAAACATGGCTGGGCCATGTTTCATGTGCACACAGAGAAATGAAGAGGAGGTGTGCAGGGGTGAGCTGAGCAGCCCTGGGGAGAGTGGGTGGAATCTCACGGGGGCTGCAGTGTGCCCTGCCCGGGGCTGCAGTGAACCACCCTCCAATATATGCCTCTGCCCTTAGCTAGCAGGAGTATTTCTTAGGTTACTTTGCTCTAGTCTGAGACTGAAAGTTAACTTTGTAACCAATGTCATGCCAATGGAGCCGTGGGGTTTCAGAGCCCTCCTGCCTTCATCAGCACATGCCTTTCATGTCTCCATCAGGCCGAGCACGGGGACACAAGGAACGACACACACATGCACCCACATGCCTTCTTTCATGTTTATTTCTCATGTTCATGAAGAAATAGCATCGTTTCCCTTTAACTGGTTGACATCAGCGTTCATGCCTCAGTGACACGGTACACGACTCCAACATCTGTGATGGCGCAGCCCCAAAAAGGGCCAAGGGCTGGGACGTGGGTGGAAATGGCAACAATAGCATCCATCTCCATGCTTCTCTCTGAAACAGGTGGATCTGGAGACATATTCTGAGCTCCACGTAGTGCAGAGCCCAGCCTCCTTTTGCCTCCTCAGAGGCAGGGTGTGAGGAGGGGCCTTGGCAGGCTCCCTGGGATGGCTCATAGTTGGCAGCTGAGGCAGACCACAGAAGACGCACCCGGGCATGGCTCCTGGCCCCCTGGCATGGCACGGCATTGCCGTGGCTTGTGGCTGGAGGAACAGAACACAGGGTTGTTGTGTGAGACCTGCCTGTCCCCTAAGCAGACCTTCAGTCCTGGGGGTGGATTTGGATGTCGCTCCCTGTTCTCTACCCCAGGGAACCCATTCAATCCGGGTCCCAGAACTTTCCTTGTCTAGGTGATTCTGATGTCATGCTCCATGACTCCACTTTGAACCCCCTGTAATGGCACAGGTCTAACCTGGGGACTTGTCCTGTGTGACCGAGCCCTTGATTTGAAGCCTGTTCCTCATTGTCTAGAGGTGACAGTTAGCCCTAAGACATTTCTGGCTCTTGGTCTGCTGCAGCTGAATTCTGGGGCCGGACCGTGATGGGTGGGGCTTGTCCTGAGCTGCCCCTGGATTCGCTTGCCTGGACCCTGCCTCCACTGCCCTCTTCCAGCTGCAGCTGGGGGCACTGGGCAGTGGTTCAGCTACTGGGGGAGGGGGTGGGGGTGGAGAAATCCAGCCCCACCTTCATGTTGCTTCTGGGCTTATTCTGCTCTGAGTCTTGGTTTAACCAGAGGGCCCAGCTTTTGTTTGCATGACTAAGCCCCATCTTAGGTCAGGGCTCTTGGTAAAAGGGTCTCGCTTTGTTTCCTATACTTTGTTTTTTTTTTTTTTTTCTGCCCCTGATAATCTTCTCAATCCTTGCTTTCCTCATTGCTGGGATGTTACCTTCCTGTCTTTCTAGGACTCCTCTCTGAAGGCTAAAGGTCTGTGCCTTTGTGGACAGAGCTTGGCATTAAGCTCTGTTGTCTGTGTGGTGTCCCTGTCGCCAGGCTCTGCCTGTGTGCAGTGACACCACCTGTGGGACCCCCAGTGCCGACCACCCACCGGCTTGGCTCCCAGTGTCAAGTCTGGCCTCACTTACTGTTGTGTCCCTGGCCCCCAGCACTGTCTCACCCAGTGGGATATTGAGTTTCTAGGTCCTGGCCCCTCCTCACCAGGCTTGTCTGGGGTCTGGATCTGACAGAGTCAAAGCTGATTGGAGACATCACTTCCTTGGAGTAAATTACTGTATCTTCCTTAGTTTCTGAACCGGGTTGAAATTTCAGGGTCAGGATCAGTTAGGGAACTGGCACCACTGTTGTTTAAGTAAAAAAGAAGACCTTATGAAGGACGGAAAGCACGAGTCTGACAAGCAAAAGGGGTGAAGAGAAATGGGGGGGTAGTGGAGTTCCCCCCAGACTCTCATAGCATTCTGGAATGCTTTTCCTTTGAACAAACCACTTATGAATGTTTATGTGCAATATGATCCTGGAGCCACAAAGTCACTACCTGTCAGAGAAACCTGCTCAACTGAACCAGGAGACACAAAAGACCTGTTTTGTCTCAGAGTTCTTCTGTGTAATGCATTCTTGTTTTATTTTGGGGGGCTTTTTAATGGAGGGAAAGGATACTCTTTATTTATTTATTTGTTTATTTATTTATTTCAATCCAAGTTAGTTAACATATAGTGTAATCATGATTTCAGGAATAGAATTTAGTGATTTGTCACTTACATATAACACCCAGTGCTCATCCCAACAAGTGCCCTCCTTGGTGCCCACCACCCATTTAGCCCATTCGCCCCCCCTCACCTAACACCCCACTAGCAGCCCTCAGTTTGTTCTCTGTATTTAAGGGTCTCTAACGATTTGTCTCCCTCTCTGTTTATATCTTATTTTTGCTTCCCTTCTCCTATATTCATCTGTTTTGTTTCCTAAGTTCCACATATGAATGAAATCATATGGTATTTGTCTTTCTCTGACTTGACTCACTTTGCCTAGCTTAATACATTCTAGTTCCATCCACGTTGTTGCAAATAGCAAGAGTTCATCTTTTTGATCATTGGATAGTATTCCATCATATATATGTTTCATATCTTCTTTATCCATTTATCCGTCAATGGACATCCGGGCTCTTTCCATACTTTGGCTATTGTCAATAGTGCTGCTATAAACATTGGGGTGCATGTGCCCCTTTGAAACAGTATTCTTGTATCCTTTGGATAAATATCTAGCAGTGCAATTGCTGGGTTGTAGGGTGGTTCTATTTTTAATTTTTTGAGGAACCTCCACACTGTTTTCCAGAGCAGCTGCACCTGTTTGGATTGGGAAGGGACACTATTCTACACCATTTCAGCCTGCTGCTTATGCCTCTACTTAGTACTTACATTGTACTCAGGAAGGTAACCAACACTTACTATCTGCATCTACTCTCTGCTAGATACTGTAAGAGTTAATAGAAAAGCCCTAAGACTCATTGCCACCCTTCCAGGACACTGGCACTAACTATAAAACTTCCCCCCGTAACACCTCTCCACACTGCGTAGTATGACCCATATTCTACAGGTCAAAAACTAAGAGGGAAGAGACTTGTCCAAGGTCACCCGGCTTATCAGTGTGGAGCAGGGAAATTGAATCGACAATTCTAACTCTGAGCCTATCCCCTTTCCATGTTGCTCTGTTAATTATTCAATGATTTTCCAACAGGATTTAAGGCACTTAAAGACAGAAATTGGGTTCTCTATCTTGTGTTATTGGAAAAGAAATAACTTCTCCGGATGCCTAATCACAGCCCAAGGAGGGAGGAGGGGCTGGTGTGAAAAGGGAGTTCTTGCCTTATAAGCGGTTATGAGTGTGCACTGCTCAGAGTCAGAGGAAACTGGGAGATTAGATCCTGGGTCCCCCCTTCCCCCCGGCACTCATGCCAGGAGAAAGCAGGGCTCTTAGGAGGGACAAGAGAGCACATTTTTAGGACTTCTGAAGCCCAATGTTTGATTTTAAGGTGCTTACATTGTTGCTACTAAAACCCCTCCCAGGTAAGTTCCCTTCTGCACAAAGGGATGAAGAGAGAGTCTTTGAATGATGCAAGGGAAGAAATCTGGGAAAGCCCTATATTTTTACTGACACCAGGCTAGAAGTAAAGAGCTAAAGGTCACACAGTGGATTGCAAATATTTGGCTGAGACTAGCTGCCAGGGACCAGAGGAATCTGAGGTCACAAAATCCCAGCCTCTGAATCTTAGAAAGGTGACAGGTTCTCTGTGGGGGCCGGAAGAAGGCTTCGAGCTTGTTCCTGCTAAACCTTAGAAAGAGGCTTCCTGGCCCCCGTCAGGCCGTACCCCTGTAATTCCTGTATATCTGTGTTAGAACAGCCCCCTTCAACAGCCCTGCTAGGCTTCTGGAGTTTTGAAAGGTTGATTTTTTTCCCCTTAAATAAATATCCCATCAGGAATATCCTGCTACTTGGCAATGAAGGAAGTTTCTCCAGGGTTGCCCTGGGAAGAACTGAGTCCCAGGGCCCCACTCAAGACATTGCTGTTACATAGTAAATTATCTTCTCTACATCTAGATGGTCTGAGTTATGTACCATTTGGGGGAGAATGATCAAGCAACTCATCTTCTAGGTTTTGTGCCTCTTTCACAGACATGTGGTCCCGGCAGAGAGTGGGCGAGGACAAGATGACTGTCCCAGGACTTGTGGGCGAGCCCACCCATGTTCACGTGTGATCTGGATCACCACTCCTCCTCGTGAGGCTCTCACAGGTGCTCCATCACATTCCCCACCCTTCCTGTGCTCAGGTTCTGGCTCAAGACAAAGAGTATCCGGTAAATTCTGGCTCCTAAGTGGGAGGGGTGGTGGGAGTATTTGTACAACAGACAACAAGGTAGATGGAGCTAAAGCCTTCCAGATGGTTGTACTACTCTAGACTTCAATGCCGGAGTCCAGCTCCAACAGGTCCAGGGCTCCCTGCAGGATGGATGGTGTTGGCGAAAGAGGGAGGGATGAGAGAGCCCTGAGTGTCTTTCTGATCACTAGGCAGGCATCTCTGCACTGACCTGAGAGCCAGCTTTATTTATGGTAAAAAATGTATGGGGCCAGCACAGAAGTGGCATTTGCCTTAGACAATGATTTCTGGTGACAAATATCTTTGGCATGTAAAAATTTCCCAGAACATAGATTGCTAGAAGACTCATGCATAATCTTTATCAATAATGATTGAGGTAGGTGATTTAGATGCTTATCACTTGGGAAAGGAATGGATCTTCAGCATTCAAATACAAGGCAATGTTTTTAGCATAGCAAAGGCAAAAGTTAGTTCTTTGTGAGCAGGGGTCCATAGCCTGTTTTCTTGAGGGGAAGTAAAACAGATTTCTCAGGAAATGCAATATTTGCTCCTATAATCACAAAACAAGAAATTCCTATAATAAGTTCCTTCACAAGGTGCAATCAGCATATTTTAGAATAAGGCGACAAGTCACTCCCGATACCAGTCAGCAAGGTGCTTTGGGGGGTCAAGTGCTCAAAAAATAATTGAGTGGGGGATAGACATAAGTCACCATCTGATGGCAGGAGGCCGTGCAAAACCTGCCTCAACCTCACAAGAAGTATTCTCAGCTTAGTGAGTTCAGGAATGGCTCCCAACACTTCCAGATCCTTCCACACTGCCCTGGGGGGCTCTGGGGCAAGCGCTGCTCCAGGGGCCTGTTCACTAGTATTGGTGCCTCAAAATGTACCTGCAGTGTTTTCTTTTACCTAGCTTGTCAGCTGGCCTCATGACTCTTTAAAACTCCTTTATTGGTAATGTTAGGATTGGTTCCAAGAATAATACCTTTTACTTCTGCCGTGTCTTTGGCAGTCTGAGGATATATCTTAATGGTCCTAGGGCTTCTTTCCCCATGAGCTTTCGCCTTCGCCCTTTTAAAATCATTGAGTTTTCTTGATAGTTTAATAAAAGGGGAAACAAAATAACAGACCCTCTGGGCAATATTGGGAGGAAGAATGGAAATGCCCTGGATCATGTAGGCGGTGGTTTCATTTATGACTGTGTGATTTTTTTTTTAATTTTTTTAATGTTTGTTTATTTTTGAGAGACAGAGATAGAGCATGAGTCAGGGAGGAGCAGAAGGAGACAAAGACACAGAAGCCAAAGTAGGCTCCCTGCTCTGAGCTGTCAGCACAGAACACAAAACAGGGCTTGAACTCACAGTGAGATTATGACCTGAGCCGAAGCTGGATGCTTAACTGACTGAGCCACCCCAGCACCCCTAAGACTGCGTGATCATGTTCCTAGCTTCCCCTCACCCCTGTGTACATCTACCTACCCCTGTACCACATAAGGGTCTATACACACCATAATGGAGACTGGCTGGCCACACGGTAGGTGCATTCAGAGGAAGATATTTTGTAAGTCTTCTTGGTGATCATTAGTCACGTTTAAATACTTCATTTTCCAAAATGAAGACAAACACCAAGGAGGAGAGCCATCTGGGGTTAGTAGGCCCAGACTACCCACCCACAGAGCTACCAGGTATAGCTCCCTGCCCTGAAGGAACACACCCTCACACACGAACACATGTAGGGTTGTGGAAATTGGAATCAAGAGTAGGAGTAGGTGAGAAACAGACTGTTTTTTTTTTTAAAAAATAATGTTTATTTATTTATTTTTGAGAGAGAAAGAGAGCACATGCATATGGAGGAAAGGCAGAAAGAGAGGGAGAAAGACAATCCCAAGCAGGATCCACACTGTCAGTGCAGAGCCCGAGGCTTAAACTCACAAACTGTTGAGATAATCACCTGAGCTGAAATCAAGAGTTGGATGCTTCACTGACTGGGCGACCCAGGCACCCCTTCTTGCTGTTTTTTTAAAAAAATTTTTTTTAATGTTTATTTATTTTGAAAGAGAGAGATAGAGTGTGAGCAGGGGAGGGGCAGAGAGAGAGTGAGACACAGAATCTGAAGCAGGTTCTAGGCTCTGATCTGTCAGCACAGAGCCTGACTCAGGACTGGACTCACAAACCACAAGATCATGAGCCAAAGTCTGACGCTTAACCTACTGAGCCACCCAGGCGCCCCTCTGTGGGGCTTCTGGGCATCATGCTTTTGGTACCTCTCAACAACCCCTCCTCCACCAAATCTATGTTTTTTTCTTCCTTCTACACTGCACTTCGGTGGGAGAGCTTGGGTAGGTGTTGTATTTAGGCTAAAAGATAAAGGTAAAAGTGGAAGGAGGTGATAAATATCTCATGTGAGTGTAATCACAGTAAGATTTCATTTCGAAATTACGTGAATGTAGAAAAATAACGTGGAGGGGCACCTGGCTGGCTCAGTCAGTTAAGTGTACGACTTTGGCTCAGGTCATGATCTCGCGGTTCGTGGGTTCGAGCCCCACATCAGGCTCTGTGCTGACAGCTCAGAGCCTGGAGCCTGCTTCCGATCTGTGTCTCCCTCTCTCTCTGCCCCTCCCCTGCACACACACTGTCTCTCTGTCTCTCAAAAATAAATAAACATTAAAAAAATAATAACATGAAGTCACGTCATTGTGAGTAACTCCAGGCACATACATTTGAGATGCTTCTTTTGTTTACCCCTGAAGGAGGTGATTGATGCCCTCTCAGAGATGACTAACCTAGGTGGAATAAAGGAATTGGGCAATCTGACCCAGATTTAATTTCAATTTTAATCCTTGCTACAACATAACCTGAGAAATTTTCAATGGCTCCCTTCAATTAGGTTGAAACTCTTTTAATTCATTACCCCAGGCCCTCATCTTCTGTCCTCAAACTGTTTCCCTGTTCTTATCTCTAAGGACTTGCCTTATGTATATCATTTCCTCAAGCCACATTGGATTGTCACTGATTTCCAAACCAAGTCCATGTTCTTAGCCCCTCATTCCACCCAGGACTCAATATTTTCCCTCCTGACTTCTTTTCCTTAAACAGACTTTATTTTTTTAGAGTTGTCTTAGGTTCAAAGCAAAACTGAGTGCAGAGTAGGGATTTCCCATTACCCTCAGCCCCCACACACAGGCGGCCTCCCCCATGACCAGTGCCTCCTACCAGAGTAGGAGGTTTGTTACCATTCATGAAGCTATATTGACACATCATTAGCTCCCAGAAGCTCTAGTTTAATATAAACTAATATAAACAATATAAACTTCACTCTCGGTGGCATACACTCTTTGAGCTCTAATGACGTGTATCCACGGTTATAGTGTCATACAGAATAATTCACTGCCTTCAAACTGGTTTATTTCTCAAGGACAAAAACAAATGCTTCTTTTTTTAATTCAGCATTTATTCGTTAAGTCATTAATGAATGCTTTCTCTGTTTTTAGGCATGAGGGACACAAAACTGAGCACGACCCGGGCTTCGAGCCTAAGATGTAACAGTACAGTAGGAAGACAGAGGCATAAATGGATAACCGAAGCACATCGGCGATTTCCAGGTATTTGTACCCTTTTGCGCACACTCCAACTTTTGACCCGTAACTTTGTCTGTCTCCTGGACATCATGATGTCTCAGGTCAGATGGCCAGTATCAGTTCCTAGGCTGATGTCCCAATGGAAATTTTTTTAAGAGGTGTTGGGCCCCCTTGACTGCTAAATTCTGTATCTTCTGTATTGAGACGCTGGTTCTGGATTTGGCGATCCCGCCAACAAGCCTCTAGTTAGGGCAGGAGAGTCAAAGTGCAGCAGTCCCTTGAGGCGTTTCCTCCAGGTAAGGGACCTGGGGAATCCTTTGCAATTTACTGCCATTAAAAGTCCCTGAGGGCCACATGCATATATGCAATCCATCTGTGGGGAAATCGAAAATGAAGGTTCTTCATCAACAATGGAATATTGCAGACAGTTACCATGGACACCCTCTGGGATGAGAGCTGGAAAAATTTGGATATTGCCAACAAGGCAAAGAGGGCTTGTTAGTGACATCGCTCGGAGTTGAAAGGAGGGTCGTTTCCTCAGTTTTTAGGCTTGCTCTCAGATCCCTGCATAAATCACAGCTCCGACAGAGCAAATTCCCATAATTTCATTTCAGACGGAGTCCCTGCCTTACTCAAGCCTCTTCTCAACCTGCTTAATTGCCGCCCCCTGGCAAAAATGCCCCAGCCTGCCGCCACTTGACTCACACTTTATGAAATCAAAGTTAAATTGATGGCCTGTTAACATTCTTGGCTTGGTGTTGGCTGCAGAAAAAATAGACCTAAAAAAGAAAAGAACCTATAGCCTGCCAAAAAATATTATCTCCCCTACTAAAGACCCAAATTACAGAAACACTGTGGCCTAAAGGGGAAATTCTGGTGACCTGATGTGAAAGCCGTACTTTGTGAATAATCACACCTGAGGCTGTGGTTTTATTAAATTTCCCGACTTAACTTTGATCCATAAAGAGTCCTGGCCAAGGGCCTGGAATTTTGGTCCCTGGTAAGCAGCTTCAAATGAGTTTGTTTCACTTACTGGGATTGATAGATTCTTCTGATGGGACTCCTCATTGTAGATACTGTTCTTTTTTCTTCCAATTACATCATGCGTCATGGATGCAGTCACAGGCCTGAATTCCTTTATGTTCTAGGTGCTAGCTATGGGCCAGACTATCTATGCTGGTGTGTGTAAAAGATGACTGTGGAGTGTGTAACAAAAGCAGGCAGTGCTTAGAGCGCATGCAGCTAGTGCACCAGAGGCACCACCCAGGAAGCATGGCGACACCTGGACACTTTGCCTTTGCCTCCCAATCTGACCACCTGGAAAACAGAAGTTTGACTGCTGCTTGGAAAAATCTGAAAGTGATCAGGGTCACAGTAAGAATGACCACTTCCCAGAATAGAGCTGGATTCAGGAATGCCATCGTGGTGAGGCGAGACAGGTCAAAAGAGGTTATCAAAATCTTATGAGGATGTGAGAAGACCAGACTGGGCAGTAAGGAAGGAGAAGGGGAAAGTGAGCCTGAGTGGACGGAGTAATGATAAAGATAGCAAATGCTTGCATCGTGTCTCCTGTGGGCCAGGCACTATTCCTAGGCCTTCCCACATGATCGATATGTTTAATCCTTGCAACAGCCCTGTAAGGTACAGGCTAGTCACATCCCCCTTTCTGGATGGGGAAACTGAGGTTGGAGGTATTGAGTGACCTGCTTGAGGTCAGACAGGTGGTAAGTGGCAATCCTGGGATTCAAAACCCAGTCTCCCACTGGAGTGTGTGCTCCAAATTCCCTGGTCATCCTGCCTCTCAGAGACCTAGACAGTGAGAGGTACAAAGAAGCTGGTAGAGAAAATGGTGGAACTGAATGCAGATGCCACGGAAGACCAGGCTGAGTGGAGAGAATCAGCTGGAGTGTTCTGGCTGCCAAGACCGTAGGGGTGAACATGAAGAATGGAGCCCATGGAAGTAATGGTTTTCTAAGACCCTAGTAGTCCTGAAGAGCGAGAGGGCATTGTGAGTGGAGGGAGGCAAGCACTTGTAGAGGACGATAATATGGAAACATGAATGATCACAGTAGGGACTTGGGGCAAAGAAAGAAAGAAAAGGGGAAGAATCAGGATGACTCGATGGGCAAAGTGTAAGTGATGCAAATCTCACTTGTATATTTTCTAAGTTTCTTTAAGAATCAGAAGGAACGGATCTCAGAAAGATGGGAGCCATCTTTTTTAAAAAGTTTACTTTTAAATGTACATATAGAGGAGTGTAGGTTCCTAGAGAAAGAGAGTACTTCCTGGACCAATTGTGTACCTTGTGTGCTTGTGTATTTGGGAGGGAAGTCTGGACCAGGCAATTGTGTACCAAGTCCCCATGCTTGTGCATTTGGGAAGGAAGTCTGAAGGTCATGGGGCAAAAGTACCTCCTGGACCAGGCTTCAGTTGGGTTGGAATCAAATCCCCTGGCTGGGGACACCTGGCTGTCTGAGGTCTCTAGGTGAGGGAAGGGAATTATGAGACCAGCAGGGAAAGACAATTTCCCCTGAATGTTTATTTTTAGCAGGGGTCCCAGTGGCTCCTATTTCTTGGTGTTGCTGGGCTCCCTTGGGGTTTCCAGCAGAATTCCTCATCCTCCAGAAAAGCCACCTCCCACCTAGATACACCGAGTGGACCATTGCAGTCTCAAACAACAACAGCAGGGAACAGTGGAGCCACCGCTGACCAAAATAGATCATAGGGGTTTTGAAAATTAAATGCTCATTGGAACCCCATCCCACAAAGTGGGCTGGAACTGCATGCTACACTTAGAGTGATTACATGCTAGGATGAAATATTTAGAAAGGACTGAGTCTTCTCACATAATAGCCAAAATGGTCAAGAGACGATCAAAAAAATCAACCATCATATTAAGAACCAGGAAATCACAACCTGAGTGGGAAAAGACAATCAACTGACACTAACACCAAGATGAATCAGATGTTGGAATTATCAGAGAAGGATTTTAAAGTAGCTATTATAAACATGCTTTAATAGGCCATCGCAAAGTCTCTCGAAACAAATGAAAAACTAGAAACTCTTAGCAAAGAAATAGAAGTTCTAAGTGTAGGCACAAACGAAACATACAATGACAGAATGAAAAGCTCAGTGGATGGGCTCAGTAGTAGAGTAGAGGTGACAGAAGATGGGACTAGTGTCCCTCAGGGCAGACCATAGAATTTACCCAATTGGAACAGAGAGAAAATAAGCTGAACAAAAGAAAAGTGAACAGCTTCTCAGGGACCCGTGAACCATTTCTATCATCAATGTTCTATGACAAGAGTGTGTGTGATAGAAAAAGTATCCAAATAAACAATGGCTGGAAACTTCTCAATCTGGACAAGCATAAACCTGAAGAACCATGGACGTGAGAAAACCCCAGACATGATAAACCCAGAGAAATCCATGGGAAGATACATCATAATTAAAACTATAACAAAGGAGGAGCCATTTTGGCCCAGTTGGTTGAGCCTCCAACTCTTGGTTTTGGCTCAGGTCATGATCTCCTGGTTTCATGAGTTTGAACCCCCCACTGGGCTCTTGTGCTGACGGCACAAAGGCTGCTTAGGATTCTCTCTCTCTCCCTCTCTCTCTTCCCCTCCTCTTCTCACACTGTCTCTGTCTCTCTCAAAAATAAATAAACTAAAAAAAAAAAAAAAAACTATGACAAACAAAAATCTTGAAAGCAGCCAGAGAGAAATGACACATTACCTATAGAAAAACACTGATTCAAATAGTAGTGGATGTCCCACTGAAACTATGGGGACCAGAAAAAGTAGCAAAACATTTTCATCCAGTGCTGAAAGAAAAGAAGTATCAATTGCAAGTTCTGTGTCTGGTAGAATCATCCTTTGAAGTTGAGTGGGAAATAAACATTTTGTCAGATGAAAGAAAATGAAAACAATTTGTTGCTGGATGTCCTACCCTTCAATAATGGCTAAAAGGAAGTTCTTCAAACGCAAGGAAATGGTGATAGAAGGAATCTTGGAGGGTTAGGAAGGAAGACACAAGACTGGAAAGAGCACAAATGGGGAGAAATCAAAACATTGTTATTCTCCTCATGAGTTTTCCAAACCATGTGTGATGAGTGAAGAAAAAATGACAACACCATCTGATATTAAAAGCAATCATATCTAAACTTAGGGAAAGCAAACGTGCCTAAGTGGAAGTAAGATTCACACCCATCATTCAAAGTGGTAAAGTGTTGGCATTAGCAGACTATGATAGGTTGCATGTGTATACCATAATACCCAGAACAACCACCAATAAAACTACAAAATAATTAGACTAAAAATACTATAAATGGATCAAAACAGCATCCCTAAAAATATTCAGCTAACCCACCTGAAGGCAAGAAAAGAGAAAGCAAAAAATAAGCTCCAAAAGAAATAAATGGAAGATAAAAATTTTTTAAATGGCAATTCTTTCAATATTTATGTTAAAAGTAAACACTCTAATTAAAACCAATCAAAGACAGAGATTGGGAGAGTAGGGAGGGAAATGACCCCACTATATCCTTTAAGGACAACTCACTTCAACTTTAATGACACAGGTAGTTTGAAAGTAAAATAATAGAAAAAGATACCTCATGCAAATATTGACTTAAGAAAACAAGCAAGAATTACTATATTAATATCAGAGAAATTAGATTTCAGAGTAAACTTACTAGAGACAAAGAGGAGAAAAGTGATAAAAAGGATCAATCCACTCAGAAGACATAATGATTCAAATTGTGTATGCTCCATATAACAAATTCTCAAACTACCAATAAAGCTCAAAGGAGAAACAGCAAATCAGTTATACTTGGGGACTTCATCACTGCCCTCTCAGAAAGTGACAGATCTATAAGTCAGAAAATCAACAAGAATGTTGAAGACCTGGATGCCATCATCAACCAGCAGAGTATCACTGATGTATATAGAACATTCTACCCAACAACACAGAATACACATTTTTTTGAAAGTGCCTTCTAGAATATTCACTGAGATAATCCATAGCCCAGGCCATAAAACAAACTCCAATAACTTTAAAAGTATGAAAGCATAGGGTTTGTTCTCTTATCGCAATGAATTCAAGCTAGAAATAGCATGAGAAATACAACAGAATGATCTCTAACATGTGGAAATTAAACAGCACGTTTCTACATAATTGAAGGGCCAAACAAGAAATCTCAAATAGCAAATACAGAGAATTAAATGAAAATTAAAATACAATGTATTAAGTTTGTTGGATGCAACTAAAATAATGCAGAGAGGGAGATTTATAGCATTAAATACTTATGTTAGAAATGAAGAAAGGCCTCAAATCAATAATCTAAATACTTATCCCAAGAAGCTTGAAAAAGGCAAACCAAAATGAACCCAAAACAACAATAAAATACTATTTTCTCCTGTTGAGGAATTCAATGAAATAAGACATTATTTTTAAAAAGCAGTAGGGGCATTTGGGTGGCTCAGTTGGTTGAGCATCAGACTCTTGATTTTCGTTCAGATCATGATCCCAAGGTCACGGAATCGAGCCCCACGTCAGGCTCTGCCCTGAGCCTGGTGCCTGGTTAAGATTCTCTCTCTCTCTCTCTCTCTCTCTCTCTCTCTCTCTCTCTGTCTGTCTGTCTCTCTCTCCCTCTCCCCCTTTCCCCAGCTAGCACTGTCTCTCTCTAAAAAATAAAAATAAATAAAAAATAAAAAGTAATAAAATTAACAAATTTTTACTAAGACTTACAAAAATTAAAAGAGAGAAAGCATACATCACCAATATCAGGAATGGAACAGGGAATCAGCACTACAGATCCCACAGCCATTGAAAATACAATGAAGGATCTATGAACAAATCTACACACATGGATAAAACAACTCTGAGGAACTGAACCACTTCCTCAATAACCACATACCACCAAACCTCAATCAATATAAAAAAATAAACATGAATAGTTATATAACCATTAAAGAAATGCAATTTTTAACTAAAAAGCTCCTGGAAAAGAACTCTCCAGGTCCAGATGGTTTCATTACAGAATATTACCAAAGATTCTGGTAGAAAAATAAAGAAGAATTGGTGCCAATTGTGTATAATGTCTTTCAAAAAATAGAAAAGGAGAGAAATTTCCCAACTTATTTTATGAGGCTATTATTACTCTGATACCAAAACCAGAGAAAGAAATTACAAAAAATGAACTCTGAAGGCTAATATTTCTAGTGAATTTAGATGCAAAAATCCTCAATAAAATACTAAGTGAAGCCATTCATATATACAGAGATAATCATACCATGACCAAGTGGGATTTATTCCATTTATGTAAGGCTGGCTCCACATTCAAAAATCGATATCATGGAATACCATTCAGAAAAAGAAAAAAAAAAAAGAACTATGGATACACTCCAAGGTCTGGTTGAATCTCCAGAGAACTATGTGAAGCAACAAAGACTATCCCACAGGTTGACATACTGCAGATGCCATTTATGTAATATTCTTTTTTTGAGAGAGAGAGCAGGGGAGAAGCGGAGGGAGAGGGAGAGAGAGAATCTTAAGCAGGCTTACCCAGCCTGAGGAGGGGCTTGATCTCATGACCCTGAGATCCATCACGACCTGAGCTGAAATCAAGAGTCGGATGCTTAACCTACCAAGCCACCCAGGTGCCCCTAGATGACACCCTTGAAAAGACAACATTTGAGAAGTAGAGAGCAGATTAGTGCTTGTCATGGGTTAAAGATGTAAGTGGTGGAGTGGGAGGAAGATGGGCATGATTAATAATGGGCTGTAGGAGCCATCCTTGTCAGAACTGAGCTGTTCTATATTTTACCTTGTGGATACACAAAGCTACACATGATAAAATTGCATCGAAGTAAACACACACACACATACACGCACACTCACACACAACTAAAACTGGGGAAATCTGAATAAAAGCGGCTAATCGTATTAAAGCCAATATCCTGGTTGTGATATTATATTATGGTTTTATAAGATGTTACCATGGGGAAACTGGGTGAATGGTGTGTATGAACTGTCTGTATTACTTCTTATGACTGCATGTTGTTCAAATTAAAAAGGATAATTGAAATGATCAGTTGACCGTATTTAAATAAGTATCTTTAGTTTTTTAAAAAACACTAAAAGAGGGGAGCCTGGGTGGCTCAGTTGGTTAAGCGTCTGATTTCAGTTCAGGTATTGATCTTATGGTTCATGGGCTCGAGCCCTGTGCTGGGCTCTGTGCTGAAAGTTAGGTCAGAGCCTGGAGCCTGTCTTCAGATTCTGTGTCTCTCTCTCTCATTGACCCTCCCCTGCTTATGCAGTCTCTTTCTGTCTCTCAAAAATAAATAAAAAACATTAAAAAATAATAAAATAAAGTAAATAAAAAACACTAAAAGAAAGAGGTTTATATTTGGTCTTTGGCAATTCATTGCCTCTGCCCTCTCCTCCTTCCACAATCCAATCCCTCCCACTAAACATTTTAGAGAATTAAAATGAAGAATGATGTCCGATATAATTTTGTTGTTTAAAGTTCTATGCCCTTCCTGAGCTAGTGTGGTAAATTAATCACTCCTCCCAATAAGTAATATCTAAGGGTCATCGACATCTGCTGTGTCCAACAATATTTTACATCGAAACAGAATGCATCAGTTAGGAGCATTCCTTGTTTCAGCTTTTGCAGCTAACTTACTAATCTAGGGATTTTTTTAAGTTAGAAGAAAACCTCTTTTTGATGGCAGTAGTTATAATACCACTTTAAACAACATGTTGTATACAAATCTGATCGTCCCCCAAAAGAAATTAGATGGTGAGAATTCATTTGCTGGGAAAATTCAGTGGTTCTCATTGTAAAGAGTGTAGTTAAATGTGATCAAGGAAGCGCTGTTTACTAGTTAAGTGAGCATTATGTGAGTTAGAGGAAGTCTGATTGTATTGACAGGGTATTGTCCTGGTGCTCTTTAAGAACTATACAATTGCAGTGATCTTATCTTTAGCAGAGCTGTGGTCTAAGGAAGTCCTAAAACAACCAGTGACAAACAGAGAAATCCTCCAGCCCAGGGGTTCGAAAATGTTTTCTGTAAAGAGCCAGACAGTAACTATTTTTGGCTGGCTGGATGGCACGGTCTCTGTTGTAACCACTCGCTCCTTCTGTAAACAAAGGGTGTGTCCAATACAACTTTATATGTGGAAACTGAATTTGGAATTTCATACAATTTTCACATGTCATGAACTATTATTACTCTTCTTTGATTTTTCTTCCACCATTTCAAAATGTACACAGACCATGCAAGACCAGGTGGTGGCCTGACCCCTCTTCTGGCCATGAGAAAGCAAAAAGAAGGAATTAAACTTGGTTACAAGTATCTCAATGTGTATTTTGTAGCATGAGATCCCTTTAGGTAGTTTTTTAAAAAATTAGCAGGAAGGGGCACCTGGGTGGTTCCATTGGTTAAGCGTCCGACTTTGGCTCAGGTCATGATCTCATTGTGAGTTTGAGCCCTGTGCTGGGCTTCAGGCTGACAGCAAGGATCTTTCTTGGGATTCTCTCTCTCTCTCTCTCTCTCTCTGCTCTTTCCTCACTTGTTCTCTCTCTCTCTCTCTCAAAATAAATAAACTTAAAAAAAAACTAACAGGAAACATTTTGTAGGTGTGGAAAAGATACATTTCTTTAAGAGATTTATACACATCATATAAATGTTTTATATACATCATATATATATGTATTTATGTAACCACACACACACATTGAATAGAGCACAATGGAAATTATTTTCGTGTTCCTTGTCCATAAGTAGAGTTTAGCCTGCAGACTAGTAATTGCTCCTGAAACCCGTACTCCTCAGCACTGCTGACATCAAGAAAATATTCTGCATTCATATCCTAAGCCAACAAACCTTGAGAAATACTGTTGCCGGAAATGTGGGTAAATTTGCTTCATCTGCAGATCTCTCTACCGTGCGGCTTGGAATGTGAGCTCCCTCGTTGTTGCGGTCGTCAGTCACAGCAGCCAATTCAGGGCGGAGACTGTAACTGAGTCACAGAGACTCGAGATAATGGTCTTAGGAGCAATGCTCTCTCTTTACCCACCTGAGGGGAATCTGTCCTGCTGAAAAGAGCTATTTATTTAATTCTTTACTCTAGACTTCAAGGGGAAGTTTGGACATCACTGGCGTCTCAGAGATGACAGGTGTTCAGCTCCTTCAGTGATGTGTCCAAGTCCCGCGAGAGTTGTCAGAAAACGCAGGTGATTTTAACTTAAGAGCAAACTTTCAAAATTCTTCAGAGTCTGTTACCATTTCCCCGTCTTTAGTTTTGAGAGGCTGTCTTCCAGTGGTCCTGGAACTCCCATTTATAGCAGGAGGTAACTGCATTCCTTAGCATAAGGCTTTGTAAAGAACCAGCGTGTCATTTTATGCCAAATATGGCTGGGAAGGATAAAAACCGATAAGTAGCTTTCACTTCAGACAACAATTTGTTCCTAAAGCCACTTTGCAAACTGGTTTTTTTTTTTTAATTCTTTGTCCCCTGAAACACTCTCTTATGCTATTTTCTGCACATCTGCAACACACGAGAATTTTGTACAAAACCTGCTTGTGGGGAGAAAGCACGCTATGCTTTTTCAAACTACGCAGGCCTCACCTTCTCCCTGCGATTCTGATACATCTTCTACCTCCAGCGTGTCCCCTGTGAGAGCCATTTGCTTGAATGTAGAGGTTGGAAGTACATCACTCAAGAGTTTTACGTCTCAGATCCTGAGATTTCTCTGTAGCGCTCATGGTGATTTACTATAGACTGTTGACTCATTTTTTTCTTCCTAACAGTCACTAACTCATATACAATTTGATACCAGGATGAAGAATGACGTAATTTTTTCCACTTTGATTTCTCATTGACCACCGTCAGAAAAAAAGAACAAGACAAACGTCTGCCCCATACAAAATCCTTATCATGGGTCCAAGCAACTGAAAACACAGTTGATCAGTTTCTCAGTGCCCTGGAGAGGCTGACTGCTGTCTTTCAGCAGAAATCTGGGAGTACCGTGTGGGTTAGGTAGAAGGAGACAGTGGGCAAACAACTTTGGTCAGGAAAGAAATCCAGGACCTGTGAAGTCAACTTTGACCTTGCTTCCATGTTATTCCAGGACATCAGCAACTTGGTTCAATGTTGATGAAGGAATACGACTTTGGAGAAGGAGAAACAGGCCCAAGGAAGATAAACTCAGACTCAAGGTGGAAATCAAATGATCTGACTCCATGGTGGTTACTCACTATGCCCCCCTCAGGTGATCCCACATCCATTTCAGTAGCAGAGGCCAAACCACAGCACAATTGCTGTTGGTAAAGCTATGGTGCCCTGATCTCTTTGTAGGCACTCTGAGCTGCTGGACTGTTGGAAGCAGAGCTGCTTTGCCCAAGGTCATGCCTTCTCTCAAGGGACAATATATATCCAATCGCTGCTTGATCAGGAGGGTATGAAGAGTTAGTCCATCAGCCCTAAGGCAGACAACTCTAGAAGATCATCCAATTCCCCAAAGATTGGCTGAAGCCTTTGTTGTGATCTCTCTCACCACTATCTAATTCCAAAACATTGTTATCACCCTAGAATAAACCCTGCACCCATTAACAGTTACTCCCCATTTTCCCATCCCACCAGCCACTGGCAACCACTGATCCATCTTCATGCCTCTATGAATTTGCCTATTTTGGACATTTCCTGGAAATTGAATCACACAAAGCATGGTCCTCTTTGGCTTTCACTTAGCATAATGCTTTCAAAGTTCATCCATGTTGTATCATGTATCAGTACTTCATTCTTTTAGAAACTATGTGGTAAAATATACATAACAGGAGAGCTACCATTTTGATCATTTTTAAGTGTATGATTCAATGACAATAAGTATATTCACAGTGTTGTGCAGTCATCACCACTATCCATTTATCCATTTCTGTAACTTTTTTTTATCATTCCAAACAAAAACTATGTGCTCATTAAATACTAACTCCTTATTCCTCCCTTCTCCCCATCCCCACTGTTTCTACCTTTGGGTTATTGTGAATAATGGTTTAATGAAGATTGGAGTACATGTATCTGTTCGAGTACCTGTAAGGTTTAATAGATGGAGGCAGAGATGGGAGGACAAAGAGACCACGTTATGGAGCCAAGAGGGCCTTTATTGGGATCTGCGATTCCCGGGCGAGGTTCCGTGACTCTGGAGCGGGGAGTCAGGGAAGTCGCGCCTGATATGGGAGAGCAAGGTCTTCTATGAGTGCAAGAGTTCCGGGTTTGAGCTCAGGTGGGCTGATAGCCATATAGGGTCATCTTTGGACGGTGGCAGGATTCAACTGGCTGTTGGCTTCAGTGGGGAGGGGGATGCTGGAATCCCATGGTGAGGCATTACAGTTTGAGACAGTCCAGATTGAGAGTGGGGGTCGTCAGTCCTGGCGGTGCCTGGATCTGTTATCTGGCCTGCAATAAAATGGCCGCTGGTGCTTTCCAAATGGCTCGGGTCATCCCAGGTCTGCAAGTGGGGGTTGTCAGTGCTCGCAGCTCTCCACAGCAAAGTGGCCGCTCAGTTGCCTTCCCATGGCAACTCTTACAGTACCTACTTCCAATTCATTTCGGCATGTACCTAGGAGTGGAATTGCTGGGTCCTTGTGGTAACATGTGTGTCCCCTTCAAGGTGTCCCACAGGCACAGCGTCCCACTGTTGACTTTTCTGCATTCTTTTTTCTTTCCTTGCCTCAGACTGCATAATTTCAATTGTCCTATCTTCAGGTTTGCTGAATTTTTTTTATGTCTGCTCAAATTTTGTGTTGAACCAGAGAGGTCCAGGGAAATTTTCTTTTCAGCTATTGTATGTTTTTGTCCCTAGAATTTCTATTCGGTTCCTTGCGGAAGGCCGCTCCGGCTGGTCCAGGGCTCCCTGAAGGGGTAGCGGCGGATGGGAAAATGGGTTGAGAGAGAGATTCACGCAGTTTCTTTCTTGGCATCATCTTTTTTCTCGCCAGGTTTTGGGCCTTTATTTATAGACTTACGACATCAAAAAGTGGAATTTTTACAAACAATTCTCAATGATAAAGATGCTTTGAAAAGGGTGCAGAAACAGGTTTTACAGAGGCATTTCTTCAGAACTATTCTAATTACAATGAGGTAACTTACACATCATAGGATAACAGGATATTCTCAGTGAAAAGCAGATAACATACACATTTGTTTGAACGGGTAGTAAATCTTACAACTAAGAAGATAGCAGGATGTTTTCAGTGAGAAACAAATAGCAAACACATTTTATAACAATAACGCTAAGATTTATGCATAAACTAGGCTAGGAGGCATTCTGTCTGGCTCACAAGAGGAAGAATGTATTTGAGATGGTTAGTAAATAAACCTTTTGTCAACCTTGTTCTTTGATGTTGAAGGTGTAAGCCCCATAGGCGCCCTAGAGGAGCCGGCCTTTGCATATGAGTTTAAGTTGTAACTACTCCTACCCATCCTCACAACGGGTACCAAATTAGCATATGTATGCGCAGTAACTTATGCCTGGCTCTTGTTTGTTTCTATTTCCTAAATTAGGCTTTTTCTCCGGGCCAGGGTAAACATTATTCTTGTGTTCTTTAACCCCCTTTATTATCCATGTCTTAAGTTTGTGAAGCTCAATAGAAGAGCCTTTCAACAAACATGTGCAGTGCCTTGTTTAACTTCCTCTTCATAGAGGTGGGAATATGCTTCTTCCCATGAGATATCTGGGGAATATCGATCTGATTTGGAACATTGTGAGGCTTAATCAATAGCAACAGGCTTAATTTTACAGGAGCACCAGTAGCAGGAGATGCCAGTTTCCGTCACTTGTGGCAGGAGCCGTGCTATGTCTACCGTTTCCTTACTGTGACCATGTCATCCAGCAAGGCCGGTGTGGCTCCCAGCAGTTCCTTTTTTATAATTCCTATTTCCATACAAATGTTCCCTGTTTTGTCTATATTATTCTCATGCTTTCTTTTAGCTTTATAGACACAGTTCCTTTAGTTGTTTGAATATATTTATAAAAGATAATTTAAATTTGTTAAAGTTTTGTCTAATAATTTCAATGTCTGGGATTCCTCAGGAATTGTTTGGTTGATTGCTTTTTTACCCCCTGCATATGGGTTATGCTATCTTGTTTTTCTGGACATCATGCATTTTTGTTTTTGTTGTAGAAAGCTGGACATTTTAAATGAAAAATAGGACATCTCTGGAATTAAGATTCCCTCCACTCCTCAGGATTATTGTTCCCTTAGTGATTTTTCTGAGCTAATTCAGAAAATCCTTTATTCTGTGTTGGGTACAGCCACTGAGGTCTCTGCTCAACTTAGTAGTTAGGTATTAGTTAAAGATTTCCTTAAAAACACAGAATCAGTAAGTGTCCCAGTTTCTGTGGGGGAGCTCTGTGTGCATGTTGGAATGTGTCTTCAACACTCACACTGACAGCTCAAAACTCCGACCTAGTCTCACTTCCTGTTTGTACAGAGACTCAAGGGCAGCCAGAGGGGAAAGCACAGGGTCTTGCTGAGTCTTTCCTGGGCACTCACACATCCCACACATGTGCAGAGCCTTCCTACATTCCCAGGAATATGTTGGGGCTGCTCAAGTCTCCTATGGCATCTCAGATTTATTTTTAAGCTTTTTGGTTCACTTATTGTTTGCTCCAACTGTTATTCACTGCTTCGGGCAGCCAAGATACTAAAAAATTGTTGCTGATGGTTTTCAACAAATACCCCCACTCACTCCCACTCTGGACTAAAACTCTTTGTATTAGGTGAACTCTGAGTCAGATAAAATACAAACAGCCTTCCAGAGAACCACATGACAGGTCAAATAATAATAATTATCTGGAAATGGAGCTTTAAGATAAAAACTTTTGTATGACTCTCCATTACTTTCAGGATAAAAGGCCAAATCAATAACCTAGCATGTAAAATCCTTCAGAATCTGGTCTCTGTCTAAATCATCAGGCTCATCTGTTGAGGGTGATGATTTCTAAACTTCCCCCGCCAGTGGCTACCACGTTTTCGCCTGACCGTGGCTTCTGGTTTCAAGACTGTTGTGAAGCTGGGAAGGGGTCATGGCATTAGGGCAAGTTATAGCAACATAAAACTGTCTGTTCTTAATGAGAACCTGCTATTTTTCTTGAAAAAAATAATTGCTTTCTAGATTGCCACAAGTCTTTGATTAAGTTCAAGGCCCTTGAAAACGGTCATGCTTACAATTTTCACCAGTGTTTCCATCACTTTTATGGAAGAGAGAATTTTCAGAGGAATGAAAAATTTCCCTGCTATCCAAACTAAGTTTTAAAGACAGGAGCACCTGGGTGGCTCAATTGGTTAGGAGTCTGACTTTGGCTCAGGTCATGCTCTTGCAGTTCATGAATTCCAGCCCTGCATCAGGCTCTGTGCTGACAGCTCAGAGCCTGAAACCTGCTTCCGATTCTGTGTCTTCCTCTCTCTCTCTCTGTCCCACCCCACTTGCACCCTGACTCTCTCTGCCTCTCAAAAACAAATAACCATTACATTAAAAAAAAAAAAAAGACAGAATAAAGGGGGGAAATGGACTACGGCAGAGGTGACAGTTTGGAAAAGGAAAAAGGATGAAACACATGCTAAACTTATGCAGGAGAATTGCAAGCCCAGCTTGATTTTAGTGGAGAATAAAGTTGAGAAAAGAAGCAGAAGGGAAAAGACAGAGGCAGACAATGGGG
This sequence comes from Suricata suricatta, assembly GCF_006229205.1. Taxonomy (NCBI): domain Eukaryota; kingdom Metazoa; phylum Chordata; class Mammalia; order Carnivora; family Herpestidae; genus Suricata; species Suricata suricatta. Next base: position 105,874,281 of record NC_043701.1, read on the forward strand.
CTGATAGTGAATGGCCTGGGTTCTACATTAAAAGATGTTCAGATTTTTTTTCCGTTTGCTGTTTTCCTTTCAAGGCCAATTTCAAATCTCAGTGATTACAGGAACACTGGCATAGCTGCTCAAACCCACAGTTCTCTGACACTACTATCCTTCCCCTACCATCCAAATGTCACTTCCCTGCTGTCAATGTTTCTATTTAATTATGTTTTCTGAATCTCACAAGTGCATTCTTATCTGATCCTAGCACTTAGTACCTACCTATCCCTGTGTTAGAAAACGTTGGGTGCTCAGAAGATCTGTATGAACTGATTATCGGAGACGATGTTAAGAAGTGCCCCCATGTTCTTATTTTAGGCATAATTCTTGATGATGCAACTGTACTGATACATGTTAAGTCAGAAAAAAAGGTGATATTTTAAATGTTTTTTAGATATTTTAAATACTAGATATTTTAGGCAAAAACGAACCTAACGTAAGGACTTAGGGGCTTGCATAACTGTTGGAATGTTGGAAGACTGAGATCAAGAGAATCTATGCTTGCTTTCAATGAATCTAGAAATGGAGTAATCACACAAGGCGATCCTTGATCATCTCAGCTACCTGTGGAAACAACTAGGAAATTCTCAGGAACCTTCTGGGATCCACTGACAAACACTCACACCTACCATTTACCAGTGCTCACTTACATGCTTACATGGGAGCTATTACAAGAGAATAATAATGTATTTCTTGTATTTGAAATCTCATGCAAATACCTCTCTTTGGTGGTATGGGATGCTTGCTAAACTATGGAGGCCCACGTTCAGTAGTAAAGGACTTCCATCTCAGCTGCTCAGAGTGATACCAGCTGAAACTCTTCAGAGTCCTTAGAAATTTAGGGCCTTGGCAATATCAGCAGTCCTCTGCAGAAGAGAACCACCTTGCTAAGGTCATATTCCCTTCTTGAAGTGCCCCACATTCAATGACTGGTCAGTACGAGGATATAATTATCCAGCCCCTTCCATCTCAGGACATTCCTAAAGAGCCAGCCCCACTTCAGAAAATGCATAGAACTTGATAAAAACCTTGTTTTGCATTTCAGAACATCCAGGATGCATTATAGAGCAATCTCTCCCTCTGCCCAGTGCTGCTGCCTTCACTTTGCCTATAGGTATTAATCCTAAGAGCCCTTCCCCCTAAACATTTTGCATGCCAATCTTCATCTCAGAGTCTGCTTGTAGGGAGAACCCAACTCGCATCTAGGTCAAGTAGCTTGAGAAAGTTAAGCTGGGATTCTAGAGCTGGACCACCCCCTGGACAGCTTGAAGCATGGACCCCATCGCTGGTGATAGGTGAAGCATGGATAGCTGCTGGTCCAATGTAGCAGAGCAATGAATTATTAAGACTTTCTTTGGTGGGTAACTAAATAATATATCAGCGGGAGAAAATGCCTTACCTAGTCTAATGTCTTAAGTGTTTGAAAAATATGGGGAAAAATTGTAATAATAGGAACAATTGAATTGGTTGGCATTTGCCTGGGTCAGTTGAAGCTTTAGGGAAAGATAATAAAAGGCCAACAGTGGTTAATCAATTAAGGGCTAGGAGTGAAAGTCTGCAGCATAGAAAGAGGCCATCATTGATGAAATGCTATGGACTCAGCACAAATATTTAACATAACTCATGCAACCCTTACAACAGCCCTGTCACGTGCACATTTCTTCCATTTTATGGATGAAGCAATGGAAGTAGAGAGAAGTCCAGAAAGTTGCCCAGGATCACCTGATGATTGTGCATTTTCTTGAATGCTGATTTGATGACACATCCATCACCTCAGGAAACTGTGTGCTCCGTAAGTGCTCCCAGTGGCCCTATGCTTCCCTTCCCAACTACCCCAACTATATGCCATGAAGTCATCAGTAATCTGAGGAAAGGCCCCCTCCTACAGGGTTTCCATGGGGGAGGAATCACTTTGAACAAGTACAGGGGACCCAGACATTTGAAGGACAAATTATGTATGGATAGGGGCTCTTTCTGTTCCCTCCCTCTCTCTGCTAACACAGCCCCCTCTCTGGAATAAACTCCAGAACAGTGCAAACTACTGGCCAAGTGGGGTTTCCGGGACAGAATGTTGACCACAGAGTGGAATGGAGCCTGCCTCAGACCTTTCCTCTGGGCATCAGGAACTCATTTTATCAATGGCAGCTGGAGTTGGCAACAGAAGGGCTGTGGGAACCTCAGGTCAAGGTTGAGGAGGACAGACTTCAAGGAGGACTGACCCACCACAGCCTCACCAGAAGCCAGCACCCAGGACCTCAGTGCCAGTCCTCTGCCACTTAGGTCCTGCCAGACAGAGGCAGCAGATCCAGCCACCCAGGCAGGAGAGAGGGTGGTGAGCAGGGAGGGCATAATGCCAGATAGCAGAGCCGGGCAAAGGGCCACCCAGCTGGCACCAGCCATGTGCCGACTGTTAGCAGAGCCTGAGAACCACTGGGGCAGGCAGGAAGCATGGTGGCTTCCCATCTCCTCCCTGGCGGCCCTGGGATGACTGCCTCGGGTGTGCCCTCGTGAGCCTGATGAGTGTCGTGCAAGAAGTGCTTATCCTGGGGTCCTAGGACGTGAGTTCAAAATCAGTTACAGCTTAATCATGTGACCTTGAGCAATAACTTTACCTCTCCTGCTCTAAGAAGAGAGCCACCGTGGGGACAAACTAAGTTACATGCATGGAAAGGGTTTGTAAACAATGAACTCTAAATATATATCTACGGTGTTGCTATGAGGCTCTAAGATGTTCATCTTGGACCTATGTTCGTAGACCCCTTTTAAATAGAAGATTTTGGTTGCACTAAAAGGCTAAAACAACACCGAACCCAACCAGGAGTGATTATAGATCAATCACTACCGCAAGTAAGTGTCAGTTTCTAGAAGCAGGTGTGGCCTTGCTGTTCTTGGAATCAGCTCTTCCCTGGTCCCTCTTTAAGATGCTCCATTGGCTGCCTTGGCAACCCTCTCCCACAGCCCAAGGCCATGTGATCCCTTGTTCCAGTAGAAGCGCCATCTGACTGTGTCCCTGACTGGGTCAGTGAGCTCTGTACGTCTCCCTCCCAAGAAGCTCAGCTCCATCCTCCCCATTTCCCTCCCCTTGATGCATCTCTCAAGTATTTTCCAACAGACGTTATAGAAACAGCGTGTGTACTGTGTTGTAGCAAAAATAAATTTACGTGTTGATCAAAACTGGGCAGCTTGCCTGGGGAATGTTTTCAAGACACCTGGGTGTGCCACGTGTTGTTGGAACTCATTTGCTTCCACACCAGCTGTGTGATGGGGACACATGGTCTCCCTGCTCTGAGGAGAACCAAGGATGGATGCAGAATGAGCTCTGAGGTCCTCTCTCGTTATTCCTAAACCTTGAAAATGTCTGTCAGTTTGAGTCTCTTTTCCAATGAGATACGCTTGATTCTATAACTCCGGAAGGTTTTTATTCAACAAACTCAAGTCTGTTTCCTCTCAATAGATGGCTATGGTTTCCCACTGCGAGCCAGATTGTGTCAGAAGCTGTGTACCAAATAGGAATGACAAAGCCAGCCTCCAGGGTGCTCAAAGACCCTATCAGAAAAGTTTTAGGTGTGCAAGCATGCCCTGGAATGTTCTAGAAGGATCCACTAGGACAAAGTATATTTTGCAGGTAATCTTATTCCTTTTGGGCTGTTATAACAAACCACCACAGACTGGGTAGCTTATAAGCAACAGAAATTTATTTCTCATGGTTCTGGACCTGGGCAGTCCAAGATCAAGGCACTGGAGTGGTCAGGTGAGAGTCCTCTTCCAGGGTCATGGAAGGCAACTTCTCCCTGTGTCCTGACATGGCATAAGGGATTGGGGGGTGGGTCTGTGGACCCTCTTTTATAAGACATCAGTCCCACTGATAAGGGCTCCACCCTCACAACTTACACACTGTCCAAAGGCCCTACCTCCAATACCACCACATCAGCCAGTAAGATCTTAAGACATGAGGGGCGCCTGGGTGGTTCAGTTGGTTGAGCATCTGACTTTGGCTCAGGTCATGATCTCACTGCTCATGGGTTCAAGCCCCGTGTCGGGTTCTGTGCTGACAGCAGAACCTGGAGCTTGCTTCCAATTCTGTGTGTCCCTCTCTTGCTGCCCCACCCCTGCTCATGATCTGTCTCTGTCTCTCATAAATAAATAAATGTTTTTAAAAATTTAAAAAAAGATCTTAAGACATGATTTTGCAATAGAAAGAGGGGGACACACACAGACATGCTGACTATTCACCTGGTGAAGAAGCAGATTCATTTCAAGAGGGATGGGGCATGCTTTGCCAACATATAGCACATGAAGGTGCACAACCAGGCAACGGTGGGTGCTGTGTCAGATGTGGCCAGGCCTGAGGTATGCAAGAATGGAACGGGTCACAGAGACCCTGGGAAACTTCCAGGCTAAGGCCTGTGTGAGGAGACAGCCAACCCTCAGCTCTGATTAACTGTCATCATGCAGGAATCAGGCCTAGTGTGAGCTTAATTCTGATCCTTCAAAGGATGCCGGCAATTCAGATTTTGAACAAATTTCCTGATTTTTTTTGGAAAATAGAAAATATTTAATTTTATTAGAAATGGGTAAAAATAACTTTCTGATATTTTTAAAAAATAGTTTAATGTCAAATTGGTTTCCATACAACACCCAGTGCTCTTCCCCACAAGTGCCCTCCTCCATCACCACCACCTCTTTTACCTCCTCCCCCTTCCTCTTCAACCCTCAGTTCATTTTCAGCATTCAGTAGTCTCTCAAGTTT